>NC_134271.1:149824425-149886925 GCF_031893055.1 Leptodactylus fuscus
CGGTGCAAAAGTATGGGCACCCTTATCATTTTATTGATTTGAATACTCCTAACTACTTTTTACTGACTTACTGAAGCACAAAATTGGTTTTGTAACCTCAGTGAGCTTTGAACTTCATAGCCAGATGTATCCAATCATAAGAAAAGGTATTTAAGGTGGCCAATTGCAAGTTGATCTCCTATTTGAATCTCCTCTGAAGAGTGGCATCATGGGCTACTCAAAACAACTCTCAAATGATCTGAAAACAAAGATTGTTCAACATAGTTGTTCAGGGGAAGGATACAAAAAGTTGTCTCAGAGATTTAACCTGTCAGTTTCCACTGTGAGGAACATAGTAAGGAAATGGAAGACCACAGGGACAGTTCTTGTTAAGCCCAGAAGTGGCAGGCCAAGAAAAATATCAGAAAGGCAGAGAAGAAGAATGGTGAGAACAGTCAAGGACAATCCACAGACCACCTCCAAAGAGCTGCAACATCATCTTGCTGCAGATGGTGTCACTGAGCATCGGTCAACTATACAGCGCACTTTGCACAAGGAGAAGCTGTATGGGAGAGTGATGAGAAAGAAGCCGTTTCTGCACGTACGCCACAAATAGAGTTGCCTGAGGTATGAAAAAGCACATTTGGACAAGGCAGCTTCATTTTGGAAACAAAAATTGAGTTGTTTGGTTATAAAAAAAGGCGTTATGCATGGCGTCCAAAAAGAAACAGCATTCCAAGAAAAACACTTGCTACCCACTGTAAAATTTGGTGGAGGTTCCATCATGCTTTGGGGCTGTGTGGCCAATGCCGGCATCGGGAATCTTGTTAAAGTTGAGGGTCGCATGGATTCCACTCAGTATCAGCAGATTCTTGAGAATAATGTTCAAGAATCAGTGACGAAGTTGAAGTTACGCCGGGGATGGATATTTCAGCAAGACAATGATCCAAAACAACGCTCCAAATCGACTCAGGCATTCATGCAGAGGAACAATTACAATGTTCTGGAATGGCCATCCCAGTCCCCAGACCTGAATATCATTGAACATCTGTGGGATGATTTGAAGCGGGCTGTCCATGCTCGGCGACCATCTAACTTAACTGAACTTGAATTGTTTGTCCAAAATACCTTTATCCAGGATCCAGGAACTGATTAAAAGCTACAGGAAGCGACTAGAGGCTGTTATCTTTGCAAAAGGAGGATCTACTAAATATTAATGTCACTTTTCTGTTGAGGTGCCCATACTTTTGCACCGGTCAAATTTTGGTTTAATGCATATTGCGCATTTTCTGTTAGTACAATAAACCTCATTTCAATCCTGAAATATTACTGTGTCCATCAGTTATTAGATATATCAAACTGAAATGGCTGTTGCAAATACCAAAATATTTAGAACTAAAAATGATTAAGATTAATAGGGGTGCCCAAACTTTTTCATAGGACTGTATATATATATATATATATATATATATATATATATATATATATGTACAGGACAGGAGAAGTGGTACTGTGCAGTGTCCATATATACAGGAAAGGAGAAGTGGTACTGTGCAGTGTCCATATATACAGGACAGGAGAAGTGGTACTGTGCAGTGTCCATATATACAGGACAGGAGAAGTGGTACTGTGCAGTGTCCATATATACAGGACAGGAGAAGTGGTACTGTGCAGTGTCCATATATACAGGACAGGAGAAGTGGTACTGTGCAGTGTCCATATATACAGAACAGGAGAAGTGGTACTGTGCAGTGTCCATATATACAGGACAGGAGAAGTGGTACTGTGCAGTGTCCGTATATACAGGACAGGAGAAGTGGTACTGTGCAGTGTCCATATATACAGGGCAGGAGAAGTGGTACTGTGCAGTGTCCATATATACAGGACAGGAGAAGTGGTACTGTGCAGTGTCCATATATACAGGACAGGAGAAGTGGTACTGTGCAGTGTCCATATATACAGGACAGGAGAATTGGTACTGTGCAGTGTCCATATATACAGGACAGGAGAAGTGGTACTGTGCAGTGTCCGTATATACAGGACAGGAGAAGTGGTACTGTGCAGTGTCCATATATACAGGACAAGAGAAGTGGTACTGTGCAGTGTCCATATATACAGGACAGGAGAAGTGGTACTGTGCAGTGTCCATATATACAGGACAGGAGAAGTGGTACTGTGCAGTGTCCATATATACAGGACAGGAGAAGTGGTACTGTGCAGTGTCCATATATACAGGACAGGAGAAGTGGTACTGTGCAGTGTATATATATACAGGACAAGAGAAGTGGTACTGTGCAGTGTCCATATATACAGGACAGGAGAAGTGGTACTGTGCAGTGTCCATATATACAGGACAGAAGAAGTGGTACTGTGCAGTGTCCATATATACAGGACAGGAGAAGTGGTACTGTGCAGTGTCCATATATACAGGAGAAGTGGTACTGTGCAGTGTCCATATATACAGGACATGAGAAGTGGTACTGTGCAGTGTCTATATATACAGGACAAGAGAAGTGGTACTGTGCAGTGTCCATATATACAGGACAGGAGAAGTGGTACTGTGCACTGTCCATATATACAGGACAGGAGAAGTGGTACTGTGCAGTGTCCATATATACAGGACAGGAGAAGTGGTACTGTGCGGTGTCCATATATACAGGACAGGAGAAGTGGTACTGTGCAGTGTCCATATATACAGGACAGGAGAAGTGGTACTGTGCAGTGTCCATATATACAGGACAGGAGAAGTGGTACTGTGCAGTGTCCATATATACAGGACAGGAGAAGTGGTACTGTGCAGTGTCCATATATACAGGACAGGAGAAGTGGTACTGTGCAGTGTATATATATACAGGACAGGAGAAGTGGTACTGTGCAGTGTCCATATATACAGGACAGGAGAAGTGGTACTGTGCAGTGTCCATATATACAGGACAGGAGAAGTGGTACTGTGCAGTGTATATATATACAGGACAGGAGAAGTGGTACTGTGCAGTGTCCATATATACAGGACAGGAGAAGTGGTACTGTGCAGTGTCCATATATACAGAAGTAGTACTGTGTAGTGTTGGTATATACAGGAGTAGTAGTACTGTGCGGTGCCATATATACAGGAGTAGTACTGTGCGGTGTCGGTATATACAGGAGTAGTACTGTTTAGTGTCCATATATACAGGAGCAGTACTGTGCGGTGTCCCTGTATTAGTATCTGCAGTACTATATGGGTCACGTTATGTATTCCCTTACTGAACTACCAGAATGGGGTCATGTAAAGAGTGCGAGTAGCTCAGGAGACAATATTACCGGCTGACCTTTTCCTGAAAGGGGTTAATTCCTTCCCAGTACTGATATGCTGGGGGAGGGGTAATGGCGGTTCTAGGAGTCCATGGGCCCGGCCTACCTACTTCTGCCGGGGAAAAGGCTGGAGACCTGCTGGGCGAGATGTGAGAATCGTCGGCGCTCCGAGTAACCTCCATTAATCCCATTCTTCCTGATCGTTCACTGTTACAAACAACATCTAAAAATACCTTTATTGTACGTCGCTCCCGTCCTACAGCCACCGACGTGAGCACAATGTCAAGTGGCGGAGGCAGAGGTGTCATTATAATGTCATTGTCATCTGAGATTGTCACCAGCAACCGGGAACGGTAACGCTGCGAAAGAGCAGTAAAGAGCAGTACTGTCATGAGCCTATGGATATCATGACATGGAGTATTACTGGGGGAGGGGTACTGGCAATCACAGACCAATCCTCAAAAATCAGTCAGTAGGGGAGGATTCGGCACATAGGGGGTCACATGGGCTCCATTGGTAGATGATGGGCCTATGTAAACCACAGAAATAGGCCATGGGCGCGGGACGGGGCCCAGACTTAGTTGGGGCCTGTAGCTTTCTTCCTCCCCAACATTTGGGAGGACCTTTCACCAACACTTTACTTCATGTAATAGTTGTACTTGGAATTTTTTCTCTAGCCCCCACCATTCCTGAGCAATTGGTGTTGGTAATTATGGTGCTCGATATGATGACTAGACTCCCTAATGTCAAGTGGGTGGTATCCGACGGGGGCGTGACTCCGAGCACCAATCAGAGGTTGAGAGTGCAAGAACTCTGAATCACTCCCCCTTCCCTGCTCCAGTCTGATACTACTCACTTTGGGCACCATCGGGCACCAAAACTAACTTCACTGAGTGCTCAGGAATGGTGAGGGCTAGAGAAACGAATCCGAGTACACCAAAATCCGTGGAGCGGATGAAAAAAGATGGAGTGGTGAAAGCTCTTTAAAACATAATGGACAATTCTCCGAAAATGTCCATCAGGGATGGACTCCCGATGTCCGAGAAGAAGGGGCAGATCTTCCAGGCCTTGTTCACATTGGCCGGGCTCTCAGTTGTAATATATGTTCTAGTCACGTCACAGTAAAAGGGGCACGACAAGGCGCGTTTCGTGTCGACATCACTAAAAGTGGGTTTTACCTCCCAAAAGGGCGGGGCTTTATTAAAAAGGGGCGGTCCATATGAACATTTTCACACGCCCTACAAACTTCTAAAAGTTGTCTAGCGTTCTTTCAATAGTGAATATCTTGATACAGTTACATATGAAATTACTATCCACCGATGCTGGTAAGAGGGGGCGGGGCTGTGACAACATGGTATTCAATAGCAGTGTGTCTTTATCGGTATAAGGATTATGGAGACAATGTTGATCAGATGGAGTTACCCTTTAAGTGATACATTCTGAGTTTAGGAAATGTGGGTGAAGACTCCCTCGTACCAAACCCATGATGGTAGTCACCCAGTTTTCCCAGAACATTCATTTCTGCGTGTTCGGTTTTGTACATTTTTCCTATGCAGTTCCTGAGACATCTTTTAGTCGTCCCCCCCACCCCACCCCCCCGCACCGCCATTGTTGATCATCTGAGAGTGTTTTTAATGTCAGACAATCATCTTGTGACCTTGACAGGTTCTTTGTGAAGAGAACGTATAATGGGATTCATGCGAGCTCCACTGTGAAGTAAATAATGCCGCGATTATGCCTATTTTTATTACCAAGAAAGGCTGTGTTCACAAGTCTTGTCTAACTTTTCATCATTTCAGAAGCAAAGCATCGTGGTTAAATGATATTACTTCATCATTATCTACTCTTAACCCTCTCAGGGATAAATAAGGTTCGGCTTTTGCTGCCCCCGACTGACACTGAGCACTATAGAATTCAGTTTCTTCTATATAGTCCAATGGAAGGTGTGGTTACCAGAAGGACTGACTCTGTGGTCACTAAGGAACATATGGGTACAGAGGCCACAACCCAGCAAACCCCATGGTACAGAGGCCACAACCCAACAAACCATATGGGTACAAAGGCCACAACAAAGCAAACCCCATGGTACAGAGGCCACAACCCAACAAACCATATGGGTACAGAGGCCACAGCCCAACAAACCATGGGTACAGAGGTAACAACCCAGAAACCATATGGGTACAGAGGCCACAACAAAGCAAACCCCACGGTACAGAGGCCACATCCCAACAAAACATATGGGTACAGAGGCCACAACCCAACAAACCATGGGTACAGAGGCCACAGCCCAACAAACCATATGGGTACAGAGGCCACAGCCCAACAAACCATATGGGTACAGAAGCCACAACCCAAAAAACCATAGGCCTATAAAGGCCACAACCCAACAAACCATATGGGTACAGAGGTCACAACCCAACAAACCATATGGGTACAGAAGCCACAACCCAAAAAACCATAGGCCTATAAAGGCCACAACCCAACAAACCATATGGGTACAGAGGTCACAACCCAACAAACCATATGGGTACAGAGGCCACAACCAAGCAAACCCCATGGTACAGAGGCCACATCCCAACAAAACATATGGCTACAGAGGCCACAACCCAACAAACCATATGGGTACAGAGGCCACAGCCCAACAAACCATAGGCCTATAGAGGCCACAACCTAACAAACCATATGGGTACAGAGGCCACAACCCAACAAACCATATGGTACAGAGGCCACAACCCAACCCTCCCAAGACAAAGGAGCAGAGACGTAACATAAAGCCCCTGGGCCCTGATGCCAAACCTTCACCCAACAACTATATTGTATCATTTATAACACTGGTCTCCTTCTATTGGTATGAGACACCCAATGGGCAGCCCAGAACTCTTTTGCTCCGTGTATATCCGCACCCTCTGAGTTACACCCCTGCAGTGGTGCCCTTAGGCCTTCAGGATCTAAAGTTCACTTATTTCTTGCTTGAGGGACTAATATGGGGAAACTATTCACTTAATATATTGTAGTTTAAAGGGGAAGGGGCTACAAACAACATTTTGCCTATAGGCCTCCACTGAACTTCATCTAGGCCTGCCCATACCATTACATTTGGAGTCATTCTTTCAAGGAGGCTTGCCCACTTTTACAAAACTCTGTCTACCAAATGATGTCAGGTTTCTGTTAAAGAGACCCTCCATAGTTGAAGTATTTTGGAATTGCTCTTTAAGCAGATTCCTAATAAGCAGAAGGATATCCCAAGGTATTCATCAGAGCCAAACGCAAGGCAGGATGGACATGAATTCTCGGAACCCAGGTTGCCTCCCCAGAACAAAGAGCCAGAAAATAAGGTCAATTATAGGCTAAGAACCAGGTCAGAAACCTTATGGTGGCCAGACGGGTATGAGAATAGTCAAAACAAAAGAATATCAGAAGTCCAGGTCACGGTTGAGTTTAGGAGGTCACAGATAAAGCAAAGTCATCAAGAGACCAATGAGTAGGAGAGGAAGCCAAGATCAGTAAACCAGGGAATCAGCAGAAAACAGAGAAAGGTCCTGAGAACATAGAGCCAGAAAACTAATGTAATCACAGGCACTCAAGTAAGGCTAGACAGACCCAGCCAAAGTTTGACTGGTAGATATAGCAAATCCAGATGTCATACTGAATCGTCCCGGGAAACAATAGACACAAGAGAATAATGACTACTAGGTGGAGAAGTAGGAAATGAAGAGTCCCAAATAGCTAACTTTTGGAGGTGTAACTCATTGTTATACCTGCAGGGGTGCTGTAGTTCATTTAGGTCACCTATAATGCCAGTACTTCGACACCTTATACTTATAGCCTGACTTGTATACAACATGTGACTCTGGAGGGATCAAAACAGAACCAGTTATACCTATGAAAATTCCTCCAAGTGCATCTTATTACTGGAATCTAATTTTGTTGTTCCACGTGGGCCACGTATTTCCTTCTCAACGCTCAGGATTGTCAACCGACTGGATTTAAGGAATGTATATTAACAGCCTAAATTAAAAAATATAAATACCCAAGGGGAGGGTCCACGCCCTTGTCTGGAAGGTTAATGAGACAGTCTAAATTAGTCCAGAAAATCATCTATTAGAGTGACTGTACACGGCCAGGAGTGTGTCAACCGGAAAAGGCGTCACCCGATCCTCAACACAACACACTGACTCCATTCTGCAGAAATGTTTTTGCCAATTTTTAACATTGACGTGTAAAATACCTGGGAAGAAGATCACCCCGGGGGGATATCTCATACCTGACATAGTGGTGAGACTCTTGGCCGCTTCTCTCTAGAAACAGATATTACATAATACTGAGGATATGATTAAAATTCCCGAGGAACCAGTTTGGATTGTGTCAGGTTTAAAGACATGAGATGGGAACGTATATGTGAGTTGAGATGAACTGTTGTGTGGGACTGAAACGCGGTGGGTGGAGGATGGGTAAACATAGCAAACGTTGACCATGGAGTTTATTTTAAAGAAAGGCTAATATATATTTTTTTTTTGTTTCCTTTTAAATTAGTCTCTGATATAAGTTTTCTTCCATAGAATGGTTGGGGCAATGAAACGCGTTAGTGGAAATATTACATGGTGAGATATGAGTAGACCGCTTTCCATATGACTTGTCTTTACTTTGAACAGAGGGGTAACACCAAAATAACCAGCCTCTTCTCTTCAAGGGTTTGGAAGGCATTGAAACGCGTAAGATAGAGTTATTACATGGTGATATTTGTACATATAACTGACCATATAACTCTTCTTTACTATGAAGAAATGCATAAACAAAGTAAATAGCTTCTTTTTCCAAGATTGGAATGGCATCGAAATGCATATATGAGTTGTTTTATTAGGACACTGGCCATAGAATTTCCATTTACTTTGAACAGAAATGTAAAACAAAAATTATTCATTTATACTCTTCTTCCATATAAGGGTGGAGAGACAAAGAAACGCGTTAGAGGGACTTTTACAAGGTGAGGTTTGAATAGACAACTTGCCATATAACTCCTGTTTACTTTGACCAGAGGTGTAAAATAAAATTATTAGCCTTTTCTCTTCTTCCCTGCAAGGAGGCATTGAAATGCGTTAGCCAGAGTTGTTACATGGTGAGATGAATAGACCACTGACCATATAACTCCTGTTTACTTTGAACGGAGGTGTAAAACGAAAATATTTAGCCTCTTCTCCTTTTGTGTAGAAGGTTTGCTTAACAAGGCACTGGAACACGTTATGGGAGTTATTACATGGTGAGGTCTGAATAGATCATAGACCTTATAACTCCTCTTTACTTTGAACGAATGCATAAAACTAAAGAGGGTTGTGGCTGGCCACAAAACGCGTTAGTAAATATATTATATGGCAAGGTTAGAGTATACCATACCTACTCTTTACTTTGTACCAAGGAGTAAGGCTAAAATCATCAGCCTATTCTCTTCTTTTGTACAATATTTGGGTGATGATGTATTGAAACGCAGAATAATTACATGGCGAGATATGAGTAGACCACTGACCGTATAAATCCTCTTTAATTTGAACAGGGGTGTAAAATTAAAAAGAAATTAGCCTCTTCTCTTCTTCCATGTAAGGGCTTGTGGTTGGCAATGAAACGCGTTGGTAGGTTAGATTTTAATTCCATAATGAGATTGTAATAAAATATTGGGCTCTTCATTATGAAAATTAGAAAATTGTAACGTCTTCTATTATTAAAATCAGAGTCCGAATTATGGGTCAGGCCTGAAACGTATTAGCTAGGATTTTACTTTAATAACCTGGTGAGGACTATGCTAGCGCGTTTTACAAACTATAGCCTATATGTCGCTGTTATATCCACATTCCCCTTTAATTCTACAGAGCAATTCCAATAATTCTGCAGGATCGGGATGTGTCGTATTAATCGATCTTCTACAGATTAGTCTTTAGTCTTTTTTTAGGTGTACTGAAACGCGTTGGTCCAAGTAGCAAAAGTAGTAGTAGCCTATGCCAGACAAGTGAATTTTCTGGACTTTTGGACATGCATTTTTCTATTAAACAATTAAAACCGAATATATAAAATATGATAAAAAAAAATCTTTAAAAAAAATTAGAAAATAAAATAAAAAAATTCAATCTGCCATTCGATAATTGGAAAATCTGGTTTTCTCTACCAGAGTGCTGCCGCATAACCTGGAATTTCACAAAACTTGTCACATTAGGCACAGGTAATCTAAAGATAAAATTTTAGAAGTTAGGGCGCATTTATTTTCTTTAATACCAGCACACGAAAAAATAATACACCATTAAAATTCATAAAAAAAAAAAAAAACAGAAAAATAAAATATAGAAGATGAAAGCGCCGGCTGATTTCTATCATTAGACAAATAACATTACATGCCGCTCTCCTGCTGTGATAGAACTAATGTCTCAGCAGGCTTCGTCTACCTATGCAACGTTTTAATAACTAGCGCGCCAAAGACAGAGAAAAAAATCTCCTCTACGGCCCATTTGTTAAAAAAAATATACAAAGTTGTTTATTATCACATCACTACGAGCCACCATATCGCCGAACGTTCTCCGTATCAATAATCTTACTTAAAAAAAATGTGCTGGATGTCGGGTGGTTGACAGATCTCGAGAAAATTTACTGTATATACTCGAGTATAAGCCGACCCGAATATAAGCCGGGGCCCCTAATTTTACCACAAAAAAAATGGGAAAACTTATTGACTCGAGTATAAGCCGAGGGGGGCCAATTCAACACAAAAACTGTGCTGAAAAACTCGGCTTATACTCGAGTATATACAGCAGGGGCGCCCAATACGTCGATCGCGATCTACCGGTCAATCGCGAAGGACGTATGGGTCGATCGCGGGATCGGTGTCTGCTTATTGACAGCGCAGGCTGAGAATCATCTCCGGACACTTGCAGGCCGGGGCCTTGCACTCGTTCGCAGTCAGGGCTGCGGCAGCCAGTGTCCGGAGATGATTCTCAGCCTGCTTTGTGAACAAGCAGACACCGGAGAGCAGTCTCCTGCTCTCACGCTCCAGCCCCTCCACAGGCCCCGCCCCTGGCCCGCCCCAGCCCCGCCCCGGCCCAGCCCCACCCCCGCCCATAAGAAGTCGGTAGTAGATCTTATCCCTTGGTCAGTTTCTAAAGTAGCTCACATGCTCAAAAACTGTGAGCACCCCTCATATACAGTATTCCTCCGGGTAGTAACAGAAACTGAAAAAAAATGAAAAAAAAAGTCAATGGAAAAACAAAAATAAAAAAATAAAATAAATTAAAAAGTTCAAAAAAGTACAGAAATTCAAACAGTAAAAAAAACCATGAAAAATTACAAATTGCAATACAAAAAATATAAAGATAATAAAAAAAATCTAATAAAATTACAAAAATGTAAGAATAATTCCATTGAGTCAACTGGGGTAAAAAAGTTAGCTGCAAGGGTAAGTTCACACGACGTTTTTTGGATCGGAACCAATTCCAAGTCGCCGGGTCGCCGCAACTGAAAGCCGGTACACTGCACCGACATCCAGCCGTGCGCTCCATTCCAGATTAGGCCCAATGAATGGGCCTAGTCCGGGGGTGGGAGTTTCTTCAGGCCAAATCGCGAGGCGACTCGGCCTGAAGAATGAGCATCTCGCTTCTTTTTTCCGGGAGCCGGAAGAAACGGCTCCCGGAAAAAGCTCCTGAGCGGCTCCCATTGATTTCATTTTTTGGTCAGGTTTTTTTAGGTGATTACGGCCTCAAAACCCTGACCAAAAAACTCTGTGTGAACTTACCCTAACAGATTAGCAGTAGGGTTGAGCGATCGTGTTCGGAAAAGATCGGATTCCAATTGGCGATTGAGAAAATTTCACGATCGCGATTGGAATACTGAACACGATCTTTCACAGTGGGATCGAGATGATTTCCCACAATGCTTTGCTTAGCCTTCACACTGAGTATATAGTGTATACTCAGTGTGAAGGCTCCGCTGCGGTTCCATAGGAATGAATGGAAGCAGCTGGCACACAGCCTTAACCCCCTGTGCGCCGGCTGCCTCCATTCATTCTAATGGGAGACTAGACTAACATCTCTAGTAGCTACTTACCTCCAGAGATGGCTGGTCTGCAGTGCCTGGTGTTCTTCTTCGCCCTACTGCCGCTCCACGCTGCTCTTCTCGCCTCGCTGCCGCCGCCTCCCGGGTTAGTGTTTAAAGAGCTAGGAAGGCGGGGCTTGTGGCTTAGGAGAGTGTGGGCGGGTACAGGGTGGGGAGACGTGACGTCTCCCCTCCCAGTACCCGCCCACACTCTCCTAACCCGCCCACACTCTCTTAACCTGGGAGGCTGGGGGCAGCGAGGCAAGAAAACTGCAGCGTGGAGCGGCAACAAAGCGAAGAAGAACACCGGAGCAGCGGAGCAGCCATCTCTGCAGGTAAGTGGACACCAGGGGGGGACTAAGTAGCCAGAGGATTAAAAAAAATCCTCTGGCTACTTAGTGATTCACTACACAGCGTGGATTTTAACAATTCTTAGATTCCATGCTATATAGTGAATAGGATTGCTTTTAAAATCCGATCTCCAAATAATAAAAAATCCCATTGACTTGCATTGGGATCGGAATTGGGATCGAGATCGGGTTCGAATGAAAAATGATCGGAAATCGGATTTTAAAATCGATCCTGAAAAGTCAGGATCGGCTCAACCCTAATTAGCAGGGGTTACAGGGTCGGGGTTCTTGCTCAAAGCAGAAGTCCTCCAGTGTCCCATAGGGAAGGAGCATAGCCATAGGGGGTACAGAAACATTAGTCACTACTAGACCCTCGACCCTGTGGGGGCCCCAAAGTATTCCAAAGCCCCAAAAATGTATCTGGAAAACAAGGAGAGACACTGAGCCGATCCTCTTGAGCCATCCAGACAAGCAATTGTGCACTTGAGAAGGACCATCAGTGGTCCGAAACGCGTTGTGCCATGTCCTCATTCCAATAATAAAGAAGTTTCTGGTATGTCCGGGTGAGCACTGTCCTTCACCCTGTATCTCAAACAAGTTGGTCCATCCATTGCATCCAAAAATGTATCTGACAACCTTGTCGCCTTCACCAGGGACAGATACTGTGTACCCAGCACGGGTCATATTTTTAGGAACTCCGGTCAACTTGTCAGTAACAGCTCATCACGGAGGAGAATTCGAGGTCTTACAGTGGAAATGTTTTTTAGGTCTCTCCGGTCTGGTCTGTTTCTGCTGACTTTTTGGCTTTTGTAGGTTAAGACAGAAGCTTTGCTCGGCCCCGCCAAGAATTTATCCATTACTGTTTACAATCTTGCTGGAATTTCATTAGAGAGGCCGGACTGGTTTTTCCTACAATGTAAATAAAATAGAATGAAAAAAACATGTCAGTCACACGACAATGAACGCCTCTCGTTAGGGATAATAGGCCGACCTCACCGCCAGACTGGCCCCGTAAAAAAAATCTCCACCTTCCATGTGTCATCAGAACTGTTCACGGGGAGGTCAGTCCATGATCATGACCAAAAAGGCTAATTCGGGTGGGATGTGACCATCTGAATCTCAACATTTACCTCTTTCACCCCGGCCAATGGGGTTCTGAGGATTGGCTATTGACACAATATTGATGACCTAAGTTTAAAGTTGGCCACAAGACTCCAATTCTATAAGGCCAAATCTATGTGCACCCTTGAACATCTCCTCCATAGGTTGGACCTTGTCGGTACCCAAGTAGATGGTATCCAGTACTCGAAACGATGCACAACACAGAAGCATCACATGATCAGACTTGAAGAGTAGGTGGTGGAAGTCTGACTATACGTGAAGAGACCGTAATTGGGTTAGTAGTGACTAACCAGAGGCGTGAAATCAATGGTATCTTCATGTTCTTCATCTCCAACACCTACGAGACTCAGATCTCTGGTCTCTAGGATAGTCTCCATTACTCGGTGAAGTAGCAGTAGCCCCTCTTTAGAAGGCCACTGGATGCTTATGTTACCCACCATGGCCAGGTCTAGTTTCTGTGGCTGGAACCACAACTATAGTGTGGCCTTGCTAATGGGACACCACAGCTCTAGGTGGGCTGTCACACCACCCGTGGTCCCAACCCATGGCCTACCCAGTCATGTAACATCTTATTCTTACCATTGTCAGAGTCATTTCCCCATTTGCAGCAGTTTTGAGGAGACTTTCCACTAGATTGTAGAACGTGGTTATGGACACCCACAAGAGCAATGGTGAAGTTGGGTACAAGTGGTGCATGGTAGAGTTGGTGGGACTTCATGTTCTAATTCATCCTAACGCATTGGATGGGGTTGAAGTTATAGTCTGTTTGGTTTTTCCACAAAAAACCATGTCTTTATGGACCTCATTTTGTCATACTGAGACTTGGGCGGATGTTCCCCAAACACAAGGTAAAAGAAGTTCATACATAGTTCTCTATAGACATGAAGAATGACCAAGACCATTGTCCCTCTTCCACGAAAACATGTTTCTAATGATCCAGAGATGGTGGTTCTGGTGACCTCAGATCATGGAAACTAAATCCATGAAGTCCTTAAGAGAAGACAGAGTTTATGAACTTGGTGAACCTCTTCTTGGTTTTGATAGCCCATGACTTTGTGTCATTCGTGGTCCTCGATGTGTCCAAACCTCTTCAAGGTGACCAAGACAGAGCTCTGTCCACTGCATCTCAGTGGCCTCCTCTGATATTACTACCATGATGATGATAGACACTAAACCCATACTTCTTCTAAGGTTTTTCGATAGAGATTAGAGGAATTGCAAACAATAGGTGCGGCTGAATTGACCAAACCCACTACTTAGCAAAGGGTGCACATACTTTTGCAAAGTAAACAAAATTTCCAGTTGCCATTCAGGCCATAGAAAAATATGGAGTTTATCTATTTCTAAACTGTAAGATTATGGTTTACTTACCCTATTATTACATGGACTATCCCTTAAAACCCAATGCAGGGAGATTACTGATCCACTCTCCTGCCAAGAGACAATTATTGGGAAGGAGAACGGTATCAATGGTAGGTGGAAAACCTTTGTAAAAGCTTGAGTGAGTCACGCGTTTCACAGCCGAGTAACCCAACAGCTTATCGAGGGAGAAGAGGCAAATGAATGCAAACAGCTTATCTGCAAGCATTAGAGAAAAATAATCCTCACGTCCAAAGAGAAAATAGAAATATAATAGAAATAAATGGGAGACTGGCCTAGTGGTTAAGAGCACTTCGTAGAAATCTTCTCCTACTTACCATACATGGAATCAATCAAAGATACAAGAAGCCATATCCCAAGATCTTATCATTAACTATTATATTGTAACTGTCCTGGTTAGTTCTCTTACCCACTGAGTCACGTTGACATCCAGTGCCTATGAGCACACACAACATAATGTATAATCCTCCAGTTGAGTCTATCTTTGACCCTCCAGTTGTTTCTGTTCAAAGGATGGCCTCTCACTGGACATCTTCCCTCGATTACACCATTCTCCATATACTCTCCACACCAACGCGCTAGAAAACCCCACGAGGCAGTGTTCGAAATCCTGGCGAGAGTTAGTCTACCACCAATGACCAGGTCTTGACCAAACCCTCCAATTGTCGGATTTCCCGACTTAACATGGCTCTACACCAAAAACAATCCACAGAAAACTGGATTTTGGGTCACGTGTCTAATGTCCATACTGGGTGGCTCCAGGCGGGAAACAGTGAGTAAATTTCCCACCACAAACCCAGGTTCCAAAATCTCATATGGAGGCATTTAGAGGGTCAAAATGTTCTACCCCCCTTCTAATTGATTCTTTTGTGGTGGCATTTTAGTAAATTCTCTCTATAAAGAGTATAGATGGCCAACGCTGAAGACTCGTTTAATTTTGGGTTCGGATGGCTCGGTCCAAAGGTACGTTTCGGGACAAATTTGTACGTCAGAAGTAGGGTTGGTATAACGGTTCATTGCGTTTACGCACCTCCACTTATACTCTACACAATATACTAGGGGTTCGAGAGTGGCCAAACCCGATGCCTGGATGAGTTCACTCGCGTGTCGGAGGGCTGTACGGACCTTACTGAGCATGCGCAGTACACTCTGTTCGGCAAATACTTAGCGGAGCGTACTGCGCATGCGCGCAATTGCGGCCTCGCAAATATGGCCGCCAGCCGGCATGCACAGTCGGCTCTAACAGGGTCTCGCTGCCAGAGCCGACTGCGCATGCGTCACCCATGACGATGAAAGAAGAGGACACAGAAGGGGAGGAGACAGATCAGGAAGAAGGCGTGGCTAGATTGCCCAGTTCCGGCCGAAGTGGGGACGCCTCCATCGGCGTATGAGCGCTGGGGCCCGCCCTCATTGCTGCCGGACACTCATTAGCAAACCGGGAAAAACCGGTATTTCGGATGACCGGCGCGGCGGAGACCACATCAAAAGGTAGGAGACGAATAGCCTTTCTTAAGGCTATTCCGACGTGGTCATTAGTAAAAAACATGTTTTAATGGTAGAATCCCTTTAAAATCCGATTTCCGATCATTTTCCAGCCAATCGCGATCGTCAAATTTGCTCGATCGCCTATCGTGATCCGATCTTTTCCGATCCCGATCGCTCAACTCTAGTTCTGGTCGAGCCCGAAACTTTTGGAAAATTCTGGTGGAATCCAGTTCAATCCAAAGCGGTTCAGTCATCTCTAATAAGGAGATGTTCACATCTCGTCGCCCAGTACATTTGGCTGGAAAGTTTCCCAACTTATGAAACTCTCTCCAATGAAATTGCCGGAAAAAAAAAAACCCATATGTCCTCCCGCAGTAAATGTTCTGAAAGCCCATAAAGAATTACGAGAAATCCTGTACCATCCTGATCCCTCTGTCAGTGCTCAAGTGTCATCCTGTTACCTTATCAGACAGCTCTGTGAAATGCGTTGGCACATTAGAAATACATTGACAGCCTGTAACCACAGCCAGGAGCGGGAGTGATGAGAGCTGGGCACAAGCTGTGAAGTTCTTCCCTTCTCCGAAATCCTATGAAGGGGAAAGCGGGAAATAAACAGATAATCAATATTCATGAGCGGTAAGAGTTAACGCAGCGTGTCCTGTAACATCGACTTCTACAAATAGTATGGGATTATACTCAGGGGAGGGGCTAAGGTCAACCCAGAAGGGCAAAGGGTTGTCCACGTTGATCAACCCATTCCTATAGATGTGCTGTATATTTGAGAGCATGTCAAAGATTGCCATTGATTACCAGAGATACATCTGCCTGCTTGGAACGACCACCAGGATCAAATGTCATCCCCTTTAAGTATATCTAGTGAAAAGTCCTGGAAAATGGCCGACAATTGTTCAGAAATCTTGGGTACGATTCCAAAACAGTCCTTGCTTTGTTGGACTGTAATATCAACTTATACATATAATATTCAAATTATACTCAGGGGAGGGGCTATGGTCAACGCTACTTTTGTAACATCGATTTATACAAATAGTATGGGATTATACTCAGGGGAGGGGCTAAGGTCAACCCAGAATGACAAAGGGTTGTCCACGTTGATCAACCCATTCCTATAGATGTTACCTTTAAGCTCTGCATTTGAGAGCATGTCAAAGATTCCCATTGACTACCGGAGATACATCTGCCTGCTTGGAACGGCCACCAGGACCAAATGTCATCCCCTTTAAGTATATCTAGTGAAAAGTCCTGTAAACTGGCCGACAATCATTCAGAAATCTTGGGTACGATTCCAAAACAGTCCTTGCTTTGTTGGACTGTAATATCAGCTTATACAAATAATATTCAAATTATACTCAGGGGAGGGGCTAGGGTCAACGCTACTTTTGTAACATCAACTTATACAAATAGTGTGGGATTATACTCAGGGGAGGGGCTAAGGTCAACCCAGAAGGGCAAAGGGTTGTCCACGTTGCTCAACCCATTCCCATAGATGTTACCTTTAAGCTCTGTATTTGAGAGCATGTCAACGGTTCCCATTGACTACTGGAGATACATCTGCCTGCTTGGAACCGCCACCAGGATCAAATGTCATCCCCTTTCAAGTATATCTAGTGAAAAGTCCTGTAAACTGGCCGACAATCATTCAGAAATCTTGGGTACTATTCCAAAACAGTCCTTGCTTTGTTGGACTGTAATATCAACTTATACATATAATATTCAAATTATACTCAGGGGAGGGGCTAGGGTCAATGCTACTTTTGTTGCCCCACTTCCTGATGTCCCTGCTTATCTTTTCTACATTTTGATCAATCCCTTTCCATAGGCGCTCCCTATAAACTTGTTATTTGAGAGCATGTCAAAGGTTGCCATTGACTGCCAGAGAGAGTTTTGCTTGCTTGGAACTACCACCAGGGTCAAATGGCATCCCTTACAAGTATATCCGGTGAAAATCCTGTACTTTGGGGATCAATTGTGTGGAAACTTTGTCTACTATTCCTAAAACAGTCCCATGAATGGGAAATAAACAAATAATCAATATTCATGAGTAGTAACAGATAACGCAGTGTGACCTGTGATCATATAGTATGGGCTTATACTCAGGGGAGGGGCTAGAGTCATCGCAGAAGCTTAAAGGGGTTGTCCATGTTGATCAACCCATTTCCATAGATGTTCCCTTTAAGCTCTTTATTTGAGAGCATGTCAAAGGTTGCCATTGACTGTCAGAGAGACATCTGCTTGCTTGGAACCGCCACCAGGATCAAATGTCATCCCGTTCAAGTATATCCAGTGAAAAGTACTATAAACTGTTTGGAAACCTTGGGTACTTAGAAGCTTAAAGGGTTTGTTCATCTTGATCATCCCATGTCCATAAGCCCTTCAAATTCAAAAAGGACATCTACTAGCCACCAGGATCAAATGTCATCCCTTTCATGTATATTGAGTGAAAGTGGCTACTGTTCCAAAACAGTTCCAAACTTAATCGTAGTCTTGAGTTAAGCTAGGCCCAAATGTTCAGACTTCAACGCAGCCCCTCCTCATGTCCCACCCCCACTTAACTTCCCTATAGTCAAGACTGACTATTGGTCACCATAAGACAAGTCAGTCTAAATCTGCGTTGCTGACTTTACCGGCCTTGGTCGCCATGTTTGCAGGTTCTACACCACAAGAGGACGGGGCCATCTCGAAATATGACTTCCATTATACCGCACCAGATGTGTTTTGTTAGCCAGCGTGAGCCTGTGATGAATGTATATGTCCCCGGTGTGACTGGTGCGCTCTAGAGGTGACATACTGCAGATGATCTCCACAGTGACATCACCTCTCATATCTTACAGACAGGTTACATCATCGCAGGGCGATATTTCATCATCCGGGTGACGTTTAGGGTCCGCTGTCATTTCCCAGCCAGCACGTCGGGGCACCACGGGCTCCCAGCAATGCCGGCACTCACGGTGAAATATTATCCGACGTGATTGATATCCACCGACATGCTCAAATTAACACAAAATGAATCGACTTTATGCCAAAACACATATTTGTGGAAGTTTGATCCACGGCCTGCAGACGCTGCATCCCAGCCGAGCCTATAAATATTCCTGCTGCTGCTCACTGGCCGGCAAATTAAAGCTCAAGTATCCGAGCCGCAGAATATTCAATAGTATAGCATGGGCAGACGCAGAGGAGAACAGAGGCAGTACCCCCTCCCTCCATACGAGGCGCCGTCACAGAATGCAACACATGGTGTTAGAAGGGTCATGGGGCAGAGATGCTACACTGAGATCCAGTCCAGACACAGCAGCAGCACAAACCCCTCTCATGTGCTGACACTGCGTTACAGTGTATCAGTGCAGACAACATACAGCAGGCTGCTTAGCTCACAGAGCGTTGTCTAGACAAGGTCCAATTGTAGCAAATCCTCAGCTGTGAGGAATATGTGGCCGTAGTCAGTACAGGCTTCTATTTGCTGACAGCAATCACACAATATCACACATTATAGGATTAGATACACAGCTCGGTATACAGTATCACACAGGATAGGATTAGATACACAGCTCAGTATACAGTATCACACAGGATAGGATTAGATACACATCTCAGTATACAGTATCACACAGGATAGGATTAGATACACAGCTCAGTATACAGTATCACACAGGATAGGATGAGATACACAGCTCAGTATACAGTATCACACAGGATAGGATTAGATACACGGCTCAGTATACAGTATCACACAGGATAGGATTAGATACACAGCTCAGTATACAGTATCACACAGTATAGGATTAGATACACAGCTCAGTATACAGTATCACACAGTATAGGATTAGATACACAGCTCAGTATACAGTATCACACATGATAGGATTAGATACACAGCTCAGTATACAGTATCACACAGGATAGGATTAGATACACAGCTCAGTATACAGTATCACACAGGATAGGATTAGATACACAGCTCAGTATACAGTATCACACAGGATAGGATTAGATACACAGTGTTCCTGTCCGCTCCTCACCTCTCACTCTCCACATTGTCCTCTCCTCCTCTTCTAGATCTCATTAAGCTGTCATTAAACAACCTGTCACCCAACTTTCCCACACTACCGAATGGCATATCTACCTAGATACATATGACAGGGGGGGAGGGGAGGTATCACTACATAATGATGAGCATATAGCAATTACAACTTTCTCCCAGATCTCCCAAACTGTACTATTCAGGATTCTGGGAAAGCTGAGTGACGCCCTGATCCGGACACACACACACTGCACCGCACAGCCCTGTAGGTAGATTATCAGAGAGAGTCCTGAGGGACAGAGAACAGGCCTCAGGCAGATGGAGACGGGGACAATCTGAAGACAATCTCCATCCGAAACAGATTCCTGGACAGCTGCTGGTGACAGACGTCAGCTGCCTCCCCCAGTTGTCAGGAGACGAACAGTCCTGCATTGTGCGTGATGGGTTCTGGCGCTGAGATGGTTAATGGGGAGAGATCAAAGTGTCCTGAGGGTGTGAGGGACCTGTCACCAATCTGTACCTGCACCTCAGACACCACCCAGACTGGGGCAGACTAGATTGGGTTAATATGATGAGTCAGCACCTCGAGATGTGCAAGGAGGACCGTGTGTGTGGGGTGGACCGAGAGTCAGGACCATGTGTGTACCCAATGGGTAGGGCTGAGCCGATCTTGAGATTTCAGGATCGATTTTAAAATCCGATTTCTGATAATTTTCCAGCCGATCCCGATCGTGAAATTTACACGATCACCAATCGGAATCCGATCTTTTCCGATCCCGATCGCTCAACCCTACCAATGGGTAGTCCCAAGCACCTGGGATCTATCGCTAGATCTGATTTTCTCCTCCACTAACACTTAAGTGATGTCACCAAACTGTGATGTCATAAGCTCGGATCGGGAGCCTATGATGTCATCACCATATATTCCTGCCCAAGTGTAAGGTAACCAAGTCTCTAGGGATGTGGCCCCTCTGAAGGGTAGAGTAGTGGAGGAGTGGGAGTCTCCTTCCCGCGGGTGTGCAGACAAAGCAGATTGGGCTCTTGCAGAACAGACATGACACCCAAGAGAGTAGGAGAGGAGAGGGACTCAACGGATGGGACAACTGCAGCGAATATAACTAGGCCACACATTGGGCTCAACCGACAAGAGATGACCAAGGCGCAGACCGTGCCCACTTGTCAAATCTGAAAATGACGGAGGGAGACCGGATCTGAGAGGAGGGTCTTTGGGCCTGTACACTTTGGCCAGGTTGGCAGTACACTATGCCCACAGAGCAGTGCTTGCCCCGAGCTATGGAGACCCCAGGCCACGGCAGCCATCCTAAACCTAAGAAACCATCTACACCAAACCTATGATCTTCAGAGCGGCGATGGTCACTCCCAGGGTCATCTTTTTTTCGTTTTACCCAGAATCTCTGGACATAAGATGCAGATCGTACAGCTATGAAGAGATAAGCGTTTGATGACATCAGGTGTCCTCAGAAGTTCAGAAGCCTTTGTTGTGTCACTTGTCCACAAAGAGGACATCAGACACTCGGCTCGTTGTCTATGAGGAATTATTAATAGGTAAAGTCAAAGACATCTAAGGCTCCGACTAGAGATGTGAGGCCTGAGGAACGCGATTATTCTGTGTCCTCACTTGTCCCTCCGTGTCGATGAGTAGGGATGACTGTAGATGTGGGTTTTCGGATCAAAAATCAGTCGACAGACCCCGTACTCTCCATAAAGTTCACAAAAACAGGCTTGGTATTTCTATGGCGGGTGGAAATAAAGGATCACACCTAGTCCAGCTCCTCCTGGTCAACTAAGACATCAAAGCCTCCGACTAGAGATGTGAGGTCCAAAGAGCACAATTATTCTGTGTCCTTCATGTTGATGAGTAGGGGTGACCATAGATCTGGGATTTGGGATCAACAATCAATCAAGAAGACCCTACTCCATATTAGTAGACCCAGTCAGAACAGGCTTGGTACTTCTATAGCACCTTGTCCAGCTCCTCCTGGTCAACTAAGAGAAAGCCTCCGACTAGAGATGTGATGTCCAAAGAGCACAATTATTGGGTGTCCTTACTTGTCCTTCCTGTTGATGAGTCCGGGTAACCGTAGATCTAGGATTCTGGATCAACAATCAATCAAGAAGACCCTACTTGGTATTAGAAGACCCAGTCAGAACAGGCTTGGTACTTCTATGGCTGGTGGGAATAAAGGACCACACCTTGTCAACTAAGACATCAAAGCCTCCGACTAGAGATGTGAGGTCCAAAGAGCACGATTATTCTATGTGTCCTCACTTGTCCTTCATGTTGATGAGTCCGGGTAACCGTAGATCTAGGATTCTGGATCAACAATCAGTCAAGAAGACCCTACTCCGCATTAGTAGACCCAGTCAGAATAGGCTAGGTACTTCTATAGATGGTGGAAACAAAGGATCACACCTAGTCCAGCTCCTCCTCGTCAACTAAGACATCAAAGCCTCCAACTAGAGATGTGAGGTCCAAAGAGCACGATTATTCTATGTGTCCTCACTTGTCCTTCATGTTGATGAGTCCGGGTAACCGTAGATCTGGGATTCTGGATCAACAATCAATCAAGAAGACCCTACTCCATATTAGTAGACCCAGTCAGAACAGGCTTGGTACTTCTATGGCTGGTGGAAACAAAGGATCACACCTAGTCCAGCTCCTCCTCGTTAACTAAGACATCAAAGCCTCCGACAAGAGATATGAGGTCCAAATAGCACGATTATTCTGTGTCCTCACTTGTCCTTCATGTTGATGAGTAGGGGTGACCATAGATCTGGGATTTTGGATCAACAATCAATCAAGAAGACCCTACTCCGTATTAGTAGACCCAGTCAGAACAGGCTTGGTACTTCTATAGCACCTTATCCAGATCCTCCTGGTCAACTAAGACATCAAAGCCTCCGACGAGGGATATGAGGCCCAAAGAGCACGATTATTCTGTGTCCTCACTTGTCCTCCCGTATCAATGAGTAGGAGTGATGGTAGATCTGGGATTTTGGATCAACAATCTGTCCAAAAAATCCTACTCCAAATTAGTAGACGCAGTCAAAACTGGCTTGGTACTTCTATAGCTGGTGGAAACAAAGGATCACACCTTGTCCAGTTCCTCCTCACCCTAACTGGAGATGTTGGGAGACAGTTGGGTTGTTCATGCTTTATGTCCATGGACCATGAGCAGGATGGACCCAAAAACATATCATACCATATCCTTATTGGTGATTGACTTGCCAAGTCTCCGGAAATGTCCAGGAGACCTCATAGACTACCAGATGAATAGGCAAATCTCCCAGGTGCCATAGAAACCTCCAGAAAAGCTGTTTTTGAGAACTTCTGACCTCGGGACATATAGTCTCAGCCCACTATTGTACATTGAAGGGCAGGGCCACGTCTGTGTAATGTTGACGTGGCCTATTATATGGGGGACATATGGAAAAAAGAAAAGATTTGGGTTCAAAAAACGGACCTCCCAAAAAACAGATCCACCTTAGTCGAAGCAAACCAGACCTGGATAACCAGCAAGACCTGAGGAGAGAACAAGGGAGGAAAAGGGATCCTTGAGAAGATCATACCAGAGAAGATGAGGTCCAATCAGGCCAGGGGCAAGGTGGCCACCAGATAGACACCTCTGGTGCCACTTATATATTATGGCCCTAGGATCTGCCTTGCCCCATGAACTTTGACTGATCCAGTCAAGCTCATTGGATTCACATCTATGACAAGCTGTAGGTCTTCTGATGGCCACATAGACATGACTATTGTTGAGATCTTCAGGTGTTCTTGGACCTTCTGCCGCCTTGGTGTCAGGACTAGCTCTTCACATTGGACTTGGCCTCTTAATTTTCTGCTTCTCCTAAATTTGGTGGTTCTCAAGTATTTGGGTTTTTTTTTTTGGATACATTTTGCAGTCGGTGGTGACCACGTGGAATATTTGGTCACACTTCTACCTTCTTCACGTACAGTGAGTTGGTGGTCTTCAGCCATAACTCTAGAATGGTGAATGGACATACGTGTGGATCAATCCAGATGTCTTTGTGAGGAGGAGGAACACACGGAGGGTCTTTCGATTCCTACAAACATGTCATCACTGAGGTTCAATGAGATAATTAAAGGCGCGGGACGTCTCTTCACGGATGATTTCTCCACACAGGACGAAAATCATTAGCGATCCATTAGAGGTCCGGAAAAAAGTGACAGAAGAGACGTCGGACACGAGAAGAGGAATAGTCGTCACATGGACGACAGGCTGTAAACTCAAACTGATGGAGCATGTGTAATAATATCAGACGCCAATTATATCCAATATATCAGATCCACTCTCCGTACCATCACCGCGCGAGGATCGGACCGGTGGTGGAACCTCAACATGACCACCGCCGCGTAGGAAGAGAACCGGAGAGAGACATCACACTGATAGTGATATTCTACTCAGCTGTGTATCTAATCCTATCCTGTGTGATACTGTATACTGAGCTGTGTATCTAATCCTATCCTGTGTGATACTGTATACTGAGCTGTGTATCTAATCCTATCCTGTGTGATACTGTATAGTGAGCTGTGTATCTAATCCTATCCTGTGTGATACTGTATACTGAGCTGTGTATCTAATCCTATCCTGTGTGATACTGTATACTGAGCAATGTATCTAATCCTATCCTGTGTGATACTGTATACTGAGCTGTGTATCTAATCCTATCCTGTGTGATACTGTATACTGAGCTGTGTATCTAATCCTACCATGTGTGATACTGTATACTGAGCTGTGTATCTAATCCTATGATGTGTGATACTGTATACTGAGCTGTGTATCTAATCCTATCCTGTGTGATACTGTATACTGAGCTGTGTATCTAATCCTATCCTGTGTGATACTGTACACTGAGCTGTGTATCTAATCCTATCCTGTGTGATACTGTATACTGAGCTGTGTATCTAATCCTATCCTGTGTGATACTGTCTGCTGAGCTGTGTATCTAATCCTATCATGTGTGATACTGTACACTGAGCTGTGTATCTAATCCTATCCTGTGTGATACAGTATACTGAGCTGTGTATCTAATCCTATCCTGTGTGATACTGTATACTGAGCTGTGTATCTAATCCTATCCTGTGTGATACAGTATACTGAGCTGTGTATCTAATCCTATCCTGTGTGATACTGTATACTGAGCTGTGTATCTAATCCTATCCTGTGCGATACTGTATACTGAGCTGTGTATCTAATCCTATCCTGTGTGATACTGTATACTGAGCTGTGTATATAATCCTATCCTGTGTGATACTGTATACTGAGCTGTGTATCGAATCCTATCCTGTGTGATACTGTATACTGAGCCGTGTATCTAATCCTATCCTGTGTGATACTCTATACTGAGCTGTGTATCTAATCCTATCCTGTGTGATACTGTATACTGAGCTGTGTATCTAATCCTATCCCGTGTGATACTGTATACTGAGCTGTGTATCTAATCCTATCCTGTGTGATACTCTATACTGAGCTGTGTATCTAATCCTATCCTGTGTGATACTGTATACTGAGCTGTGTATCTAATCCTATCCCGTGTGATACTGTATACTGAGCTGTGTATCTAATCCTATCCTGTGTGATACTGTATACTGAGCTGTATCTAATCCTATCCTGTGTGATACTGTCTGCTGAGCTGTGTATCTAATCCTATCATGTGTGATACTGTACACTGAGCTGTGTATCTAATCCTATCCTGTGTGATACAGTATACTGAGCTGTGTATCTAATCCTATCCTGTGTGATACTGTATACTGAGCTGTGTATCTAATCCTATCCTGTGTGATACTGTATACTGAGCTGTGTATCTAATCCTATCCTGTGTGATACTGTATACTGAGCTGTGTATCTAATCCTATCCTGTGTGATACTGTATACTGAGCCGTGTATCTAATCCCATCCTGTGTGATACTGTATACTGAGCTGTGTATCTAAGCCTATCCTGTGTGATACTGTATACTGAGCCGTGTATCTAATCCCATCCTGTGTGATACTGTATACTGAGCTGTGTATCTAATCCTATCCTGTGTGATACTGTATACTGAGCCGTGTATCTAATCCCATCCTGTGTGATACTGTATACTGAGCTGTGTATCTAATCCTATCCTGTGTGATACTGTATACTGAGCCGTGTATCTAATCCTGTCCTGTGTGATACTGTATACTGAGCTGTGTATCTAATCCTATCCTGTGTGATACTGTATACTGAGCTGTGTATCTAATCCCATCCTGTGTGATACTGTATACCGAGCTGTGTATCTAATCCTATCCTGTGTGATACTGTATACTGAGCTGTGTATCTAATCCTATCCTGTGTGATACTGTATACTGAGCCGTGTATCTAATCCTATCCTGTGTGATACTGTATACTTAGCTGTGTATCTAATCCTATCCTGTGTGATACTGTATACTGAGCTGTGTATCGAATCCTATCCTGTGTGATACTGTATACTGAGCTGTGTATGTAAGCCTATCCTGTGTGATACTGTATACTGAGCTGTGTATCGAATCCTATCCTGTGTGATACTGTATACTGAGCCGTGTATCTAATCCTATCCTGTGTGATACTGTATACTGAGCTGTGTATCGAATCCTATCCTGTGTGATACTGTATACTGAGCTGTGTATGTAAGCCTATCCTGTGTGATACTGTATACTGAGCTGTGTATCTAATCCTATCCTGTGTGATACTGTATACTGAGCTGTGTATCTAATCCTATCCTGTGTGACACTGTATACTGAGCTGTGTATCTAATCCTATCCTGTGTGATACTGTATACTGAGCTGTGTATCGAATCCTATCCTGTGTGATACTGTATACTGAGCTGTGTATCTAATCCTATCCTGTGTGATACTGTATACTGAGCTGTGTATCTAATCCTATCCTGTGTGATACTGTATACTGAGCTGTGTATCTAATCCTATCATGTGTGATACTGTATACTGAGCTGTGTATCTAATCCTATCATGTGTGATACTGTATACTGAGCTGTGTATCTAATCCTATCCTGTGTGATACTGTATACTGAGCTGTGTATCTAATCCTACCCTGTGTGATACTGTATACTGAGCTGTGTATCTAATCCTATCATATGTGTGATACTGTATACTGAGCTGTGTATCTAATCCTATCATATGTGTGATACTGTATACTGAGCTGTGTATCTAATCCTATCCTGTGTGATACTGTATACTGAGCTGTGTATCTAATCCTATCCTGTGTGATACTGTATACTGAGCTGTGTATCTAATCCTATCCTGTGTGATACTGTATACTGAGCTGTGTATCTAATCCTATCCTGTGTGATACTGTATACTGAGCTGTGTATCTAATCCTATCCCGTGTGATACTGTATACTGAGCTGTGTATCTAATCCTATCCTGTGTGATACTGTATACTGAGCTGTGTATCTAATCCTATCCTGTGTGATACTGTATACTGAACTGTGTATCTAATCCTATCATGTGTGATACTGTATACTGAACTGTGTATCTAATCCCATCATGTGTGATACTGTATACTGAGCTGTGTATCTAATCCTATCCTGTGTGATACTGTATACTGAGCTGTGTATCGAATCCTATCCTGTGTGATACTGTATACTGAGCTGTGTATCTAATCCTATCCTGTGTGATACTGTATACTGAGCTGTGTATCTAATCCTATCCTGTGTGATACTGTATACTGAGCTGTGTATCTAATCCTATCCTGTGTGATACTCTATACTGAGCTGTGTATCTAATCCTATCCTGTGTGATACTGTATACTGAGCTGTGTATCTAATCCTATCCCGTGTGATACTGTATACTGAGCTGTGTATCTAATCCTATCATGTGTGATACAGTCTGCTGAGCCGTGTATCTAATCTCTCACGCTTCTTGCAGTATCCCATCCTGTACGGTGTAGGGTGAGTATACGGAGGCGGCTCAGACCACACACCTCGCACACGTGTCGCACACTCGCACACCTGTGGCACTGTGCGGCTGTCAGTGGAGGGTTACAGCGCCCCCTTCCCCCTCCCCGCTGCAGACAGATGACACCGGCCGCTGTGACATGATCTGACTATTGCTTTCCAACACCAATTAGCAGCTACAAAGCGGTGGGAGCCCTCGGTGGTGCCACAACCTCTCCGGGGCGCCATCCTCACCTCCTGCCTGCTTAACCCCTCACCTCCCAGACACCTGACACCCACCAGGCCAGGGAAGGGTTAGTGGCGGGGTATTCAGGTGTCAGGGTCACCCTGAGGTGAGGAGGTGAGACGCCATACACCTGACCCCGATACTCCGCCATGTACAGGGCTGATAGCGGTGAGGTGAGTCAGTACATTACCTAGGAGTCTGAGGCACGTGTAACCTCACACCTCCATGACAGTCAGCAGCTAATCATCATTCATCAGCACCTCGTAAACATCCTCCGCCCTGGTAATACAGGAGCCGGGAAATATGGCGCCACACACCTGCAGGACCACGAAATACTCCTTGTGGCTTCTGTGAGGTGTGAGGTATGATGTGCCTCGTGTCTCGGTGGTTGTACAGGTGCAATGAGCATGCCCAGTGACCTCTGATCTGGGAGTATCTGAGAGGTGTGAGGTATGATGTGCCTCGTGTCTCGGTGGTTGTACAGGTGGAGCCTGGCTACATCTATACTTCAGGTGCATTGCCTATACCTCTATGAAGACTTGCTGGTATCTGTAGGTAGCATGAACCTCATGCCTCGACCTCATTACTATTAGGTGTATTAGAGACATCATGTAGGACCTGGCGGTGTCTATGAGGTACGAGGCGCCATAATCCTCATTAATATTAGGTGTATTAGGACACATCATGTAGGACCTGGCGGTGTCTATGAGGTACGAGGCACCATAAACCTCATTACTATTAGGTGTATTAGGACACATCATGTAGGGCCTGGCGGTGTCTATGAGGTACGAGGCACCATAATCCTCATTACTATTAGGTGTATTAGAGACATTATGTAGGGCCTGGCGGTGTCTATGAGGTACGAGGCACCATAAACCTCATTACTATTAGGTGTATTAGGACACATCATGTAGGACCTGGCGGTGTCTATGAGGTACGAGGCACCATAATCCTCATTACTATTAGGTGTAGGACCTGGCGGTGTCTATGAGGTACGAGGCACCATAAACCTCATTACCATTTGGTGTATTAGGGGACATCATGTAGGGCCTGGCGGTGTCTATGAGGTACGAGGCACCATAAACCTCACAACTATTAGGTGTATTAGGACACATCATGTAGGACCTGGCGGTGTCTATGAGGTACGAGGCGCCATAAACCTCATTACTATTTGGTGTATTAGGAGACATCATGTAGGACCTGGCGGTGTCTATGAGGTACGAGGCACCATAATCCTCATTACTATTAGGTGCATTAGGAGACATCATGTAGGACCTGGCGGTGTCTATGAGGTACGAGGCACCATAAACCTCACAACTATTAGGAGACATCATGTAGGACCTGGAGGTGTCTATGAGGTACGAGGCACCATAAACCTCATTACTATTAGTTGCAGGACCTGGCGGTGTCTATGAGGTACGAGGCACCATAAACCTCATTACTATTTGGTGTATTAGGAGACATCATGTAGGGCCTGGCGGTGTCTATGAGGTACGAGGCGCCATAAACCTCATTACTATTAGGTGTATTAGGAGACATCATGTAGGACCTGGCGGTGTCTATGAGGTACGAGGCACCATAAACCTCATTACTATTAGGTGTAGGACCTGGCGGTGTCTATGAGGTACGAGGCACCATAAACCTCATTACTATTTGGTGTATTAGGAGACATCATGTAGGACCCGGCGGTGTCTATGAGGTACGAGGCACCATAATCCTCATTACTATTAGGTGTATTAGGACACATCATGTAGGACCTGGCGGTGTCTATGAGGTACGAGGCACCATAATCCTCATTGCTATTAGGTGTATTAGGAGACATCATGTAGGACCTGGCGGTGTCTATGAGGTACGAGGCACCATAAACCTCATTACTATTTGGTGTATTAGGACACATCATGTAGGGCCTGGCGGTGTCTATGAGGTATGAGGCACCATAAACCTCACAACTATTAGGAGACATCATGTAGGACCTGGCGGTGTCTATGAGGTACGAGGCACCATAAACCTCATTACTATTAGTTGCAGGACCTGGCGGTGTCTATGAGGTACGAGGCACCATAAACCTCATTACTATTAGGTGTAGGACCTGGCGGTGTCTATGAGGTACGAGGCACCATAAACCTCATTACTATTTGGTGTATTAGGAGACATCATGTAGGACCTGGCGGTGTCTATGAGGTACGAGGCGCCATAAACCTCATTACTATTAGGTGTATTAGGAGACATCATGTAGGGCCTGGCGGTGTCTATGAGGTACGAGGCACCATAAACCTCATTACTATTAGGTGTAGGACCTGGCGGTGTCTATGAGGTACGAGGCACCATAAACCTCATTACTATTAGGTGTATTAGGAGACATCATGTAGGGCCTGGCGGTGTCTATGAGGTACGAGGCACCATAAACCTCATTACTATTAGGTGTATTAGGAGACATCATGTAGGACCTGGCGGTGTCTATGAGGTACGAGGCGCCATAAACCTCATTACTATTAGGTGTATTAGGAGACATCATGTAGGGCCTGGCGGTGTCTATGAGGTACGAGGCACCATAAACCTCATTACTATTAGGTGTAGGACCTGGCGGTGTCTATGAGGTACGAGGCACCATAAACCTCATTACTATTAGGTGTATTAGGAGACATCATGTAGGGCCTGGCGGTGTCTATGAGGTACGAGGCGCCATAAACCTCATTACTATTAGGTGTATTAGGAGACATCATGTAGGGCCTGGCGGTGTCTATGAGGTACGAGGCACCATAAACCTCATTACTATTAGGTGTATTAGAGACATCATGTAGGACCTGGCGGTGTCTATGAGGTACGAGGCGCCATAATCCTCATTACTATTAGGTGTATTAGGAGACATCATGTAGGACCTGGCGGTGTCTATGAGGTACGAGGCACCATAATCCTCATTACTATTAGGTGTATTAGGAGACATCATGTAGGGCCTGGCGGTGTCTATGAGGTACGAGGCACCATAAACCTCATTACTATTAGGTGTAGGACCTGGCGGTGTCTATGAGGTACGAGGCACCATAATCCTCATTACTATTAGGTGTATTAGAGACATCATGTAGGGCCTGGCGGTGTCTATGAGGTACGAGGCGCCATAAACCTCATTACTATTAGGTGTATTAGGACACATCATGTAGGGCCTGGCGGTGTCTATGAGGTACGAGGCACCATAAACCTCATTACTATTAGGTGTAGGACCTGGCGGTGTCTATGAGGTACGAGGCGCCATAAACCTCATTACTATTAGGTGTATTAGGGGACATCATGTAGGGCCTGGCGGTGTCTATGAGGTACGAGGCGCCATAATCCTCATTACTATTAGGTGTAGGACCTGGCGGTGTCTATGAGGTACGAGGCGCCATAATCCTCATTACTATTAGGTGTATTAGAGACATCATGTAGGGCCTGGCGGTGTCTATGAGGTACGAGGCGCCATAAACCTCATTACTATTAGGTGTATTAGGAGACATCATGTAGGACCTGGCGGTGTCTATGAGGTACGAGGCGCCATAATCCTCATTACTATTAGGTGTATTAGGAGACATCATGTAGGACCTGGCGGTGTCTATGAGGTACGAGGCGCCATAAACCTCATTACTATTAGGTGTATTAGGAGACATCATGTAGGACCTGGCAGTGTCTATGAGGTACGAGGCACCATAATCCTCATTAATATTAGGTGTAGGACCTGGCGGTGTCTATGAGGTACGAGGCGCCATAAACCTCATTACTATTAGGTGTATTAGGAGACATCATGTAGGACCTGGCGGTGTCTATGAGGTACGAGGCACCATAAACCTCATTACTATTAGGTGTATTAGAGACATCATGTAGGACCTGGCGGTGTCTATGAGGTACGAGGCACCATAATCCTCATTACTATTAGGTGTAGGACCTGGCGGTGTCTATGAGGTACGAGGCGCCATAATCCTCATTACTATTAGGTGTATTAGGAGACATCATGTAGGACCTGGCGGTGTCTATGAGGTACGAGGCACCATAATCCTCATTACTATTAGGTGTATTAGGACACATCATGTAGGGCCTGGCGGTGTCTATGAGGTACGAGGCACCATAAACCTCATTACTATTAGGTGTAGGACCTGGCGGTGTCTATGAGGTACGAGGCGCCATAAACCTCATTACTATTAGGTGTATTAGGGGACATCATGTAGGACCTGGCGGTGTCTATGAGGTACGAGGCGCCATAAACCTCATTACTATTAGGTGTATTAGGAGACATCATGTAGGACCTGGCGGTGTCTATGAGGTACGAGGCACCATAAACCTCATTACTATTAGGTGTAGGACCTGGCGGTGTCTATGAGGTACGAGGCGCCATAAACCTCATTACTATTAGGTGTATTAGGACACATCATGTAGGACCTGGCGGTGTCTATGAGGTACGAGGCGCCATAAACCTCACTACTATCATGTACTAAGGCTCAGTGACCTCAGTGATTTGGGGGGCTCCTCATATATGGGGCCCCCTCACCCCTCACCCCTCACCGCCCCCTACAGACAGACGAGGGCACAGCCATAGATAACGCCAGCCCTGGTCCTGTGCGGTACTGCGCCGTGTGTGAATGTGGCGGCGGTGACAGCTGACAGTGGGCGGGGCTGAGCCCGGGGGGCGGGTCCGGGGGCGGGGCTATCACACAGCTCCTGGCATGCAGTAGTTTTGTTTTTCTCTGCCTTCAGTTTGGAGAGAGGGAGCTGCAGCTCAGCACCGGGAATATAGAGCCCAGCCCGGGGACCCGGGGCATGAGACACCGCCTGCAAGGTAAGAGCCGCCTGTCCTTGTCCCCGGACCGGCCCATTGTCTCCGCTGTCACCGCCAGCCCTGCCCGGACACCCAGGCTTTGTGGAAGTTTTACTGGAGATAGAAGGGGGGGCACTGCCAGGAGAAGATCGGGGGGCACTGCCAGGAGAAGATCGGGGGGCACTGCCAGGAGAAGATCGGGGGGCACTGCCGGGAGGTGGAGGGGGGCACTGCCAGGAGGTGATGGGGGGCACTGCCAGGAGAAGATCGGGGGGCACTGCCAGGAGGTGGAGGGGGGCACTGCCAGGTGTGGGGGCACTGCCAGGAGGTGATGGGGGGCACTGCCAGGAGGTGAAGGGGACACTACCAGGAGGGGGGCACTGCCAGGTGTGGGGGCACTGTCAGGAGGGGGTCAGGAGGGCACTGCCAGGAGGTGATGGGGGGCACTGCCAGGAGGTGATGGGGGGCACTGCCAGGAGGTGAAGGGGACACTACCAGGAGGGGGTTACTGCCAGGAGAAGATCGGGGGGCACTGCCAGGAGTGGGTCAGGGGGACACTAACAGGAGGTGATGGGAGGGGGCATTGCCAGGTATGGGGGACACTGCCAGGAGAAGATCGAGGGGACACTGCCAGGAGGTGATGGGGGGTCTAACAGGAGGACAGTGGTTGTCTCATGTCCCCTTGTTGTCAGAGACATCGGAGCTGTCAGCGGCTCCAGAGACAGTCTGCTGTATATATATATATACTGTGTTATCTGTGGACTCAGCGTACATACCTGATTGTACACCGCTACTGAGGAGGTTGGTGCTATATCAATGAAGGACATTGTGTATACACACAGACCGTGCACAGACACAGAAAGTTACATACTAAGCTACAAATACACACAGAGATCTGCACATAAACACATACGTGTCCCCTTACATACACACATACTTACATACAAACACAAAGCATATACTTATGTGCACAGATATATATATACAGATATACATATATACATACACATATACACACAGTGAGCCTCCCCAGTGGTGTCTGTGCCCGGCCTGTGAGGGGTTAAGCAGCGGCCGCTCTCACATTCAGTATCTTGGACTGGAAATCTCCGCACTGGGAGCAGAATGGGGAGGATTAACCCTTCAGTCACCGCCATGTCCTGTGTGCAGAGCAGTGTGACTGCCGGGTGGTATACAGAGTGCCAGCCTGCCCTCATCTGTCTGCCAGGTGTTCTGTATACAGCGTGCGGAGCATTGTGTGTGATACAGAGCAGTCTATGATATGCAGAGCATTATGTATATGATACAGAGGAATATATAACATGCACAATATGGTGCGATATATACCTTGCATAGCACTATATGTAAGATACAGAGCAAAATATATTGTGCAGAGCATTTTGTGTATGATGGTGTATAATATAACATGCAGAGCATTGTGTGTGCAGGGCACTGGATAAAGTGAGGATCGTTATGAGCATGATACGGAGCAATGTATACCATGCAGAGCGTTATGTCTATGATACGGAACAATATTACCATGCAGAGCATTATGTCTATGATACGGAACAATATTACCATGCAGAGCATTATGTCTATGATACGGAGCAATGTATACCTTGCAGAGCATTGGGTCTATGATACGGAGCAATGTTACCATGCAGACCGTTATGTCTATTATACGGAACATTGTATACCATGCAGAGCATTATGTCTATAACACGGAGCAATGTTACCATGCAGAGCATTATGTGTATGATACGGAGCAATGTTACCATGCAGAGCATTATGTCTATGATACGGAGCAATGTAACCATGCAGAGCATTATGTCTATGATACGGAGCAATGTTACCATGCAGAGCATTATGTCTATGATACGGAGCATTGTATACCATGCAGAGCGTTATGTCTATGATACGGAGCAATGTAACCATGCAGAGCATTATGTCTGATACGGAGCATTGTATACCATGCAGAGCATTATGTCTATAATACAGAGCAATGTATACCATGCAGAGCGTTATGTGTATGATACAGAGCATTGTATACCATGCAGAGCATTATGTGTATTATACGGAGCAATGTTACCGTGCAGAGCATTATGTGTATGGTACGGAACAATGTATACCATGCAAAGCGATATGTGTATGTTACAGAGAAATGTATACCATGCAGAGCATTATGTGTATAACATGCTGACCATTATGTACATGATACATTGCAGGTTATTACATGCAGAGCATTATGTGTATGATGTAGATAGAATGTATATAACATGCCCAGCATACCGTATATGATAATTTGCCATATACCCTGCGGAGCATTACGCGTATGATACAGTATCATTCATTATGTACAGAGCATTATATGTATGAGAAGTGCGTTGGATTGTCCGCAGAGCGCTGTGTGTGTTATATACTGTTACTGCGTATGTGCAGAGCCATATATGTATGATACTGTGTATGATACGGTGTAAGTGCATGTGTGTAGTGCATTGTATACAGCGCTGTAGACTGTTACTATTGATATATAGAGCGGAGCGTTCTGTACACTCTAGTGGCTCGCTCCGCTCCTCTCCTCATATCCGTACTGTATACAGCTGTCACTTGAAGGGATACATCAGACATCTGTTGTCAGGACTTTTCGCCATAGACTCAGGACCCCCATTATCAGACCCCGCACCCCATGGCAGGAGGAAAAATGGAGGAGCAGCTGCTGCCAGGACAATGGCCAGTATTGGTTGCCTCCATGCCCATAGTATGTGCCACCATACCAGAGCCCAGGACTTGGGTCCTACAATGACAAGAGCCACCGTTGCCCAAACAATGCCACAACAGGGACTCTACACTGACCCTCCCGCCGCCACCGCCAGACCCATACATGTGGCATCGCCATACTTGGCTCCTAGCTCTGGTCTGGCCATGGCAGACATCACCGCCCCTGTCATTGGATAATGCTGGACATAGAGGAGGTCGATCTGCCTCCCCTGCTGAAGGGGGCGCTGTAGGAGTCCCTGCATCGTAACCTTGTCACCACCACAAATCCTGTGTTAACTGATATTACAGTTTTGGGTCACAAGAATGCATCTACTATAATAACACTCTATGCATGTACTGTACTTGAGTACTATATGGCGGTATAACAAAGACACTGTGCGTTATTAGGTTTACAGTATATGGAGGTGTACAGCTCTTATTTGGTGACTGTACGTTGGTGTTACTGTATGCAGCTGTGTTTCGGTGACTGTTCGTATTATATGAGCAGCATATGGCGGTATTTCCTTACCCATCACTACTTATTTTGCAGTGTATGGCGGATGCACTGTATAACACTGCTATTTAGACAGCTGTATATTGTGCTTGCTGTGCTTTGGTGCCTGTTGTTGTTATTTGAGCACTGTATGGCGGTGTTTAGTTAACCATATTGTATTACTATTTTGCAGTATATGGCAGTGACTGCACCGTATAGCACTAGTATTTAGTCAGCTGTATAGAGCTATGATTTTTGCTTTATTTGAGCAGCATATGGCGGTATTTACTTACCCATTGTGTGGCACTACTACTTATTTTGCAGTATATGGCGGCTGCACTGTGATCAAGACAAGGTGTGATTTGGTGACCGTTGATCTTCTCTCAGCAGTGTATGGCGGTATGGACTTGACATGGTGTGGCGTTGTTACTTTGCGGTCTAGGTAGTATTTGTATTGTATGGTGTTGTTATTTAGACAACTGTATGTAAGTATTATTTGACCGGCCTGTGGCACTGTGTGTTGCGGTTATATGTGCACTGTATGGCAGCACGATAGAAGGTACCGCACAGGGCGCTATACAATAGAAGGGCTTACCATTCCTGACCCCAACCCTATACTGTTTCTATATGATGTACCCACAATGTGATGGACTTGGCGGCACTTTACAATAAGCGAGCGACACAGGCGGACTAGAGATTGTACTGTACAGATAACAGGCCCCTTATATACCAGGCATTGCTGTCAGTGGCCGGGGGGCCCGTATTGGGGGGTCTCTCTGAGTCCTGGTCATAGAGGTAACCAAACCCTGAGCGTTGAGCACACTGGACCCGACTCTGAACCCCTCCTAGGACATGGTCTGGGGAAAGGGGGGGAGGGGGGTTAACCCCTTCCTCGCCCGCAGGCTTCCTTGGCTTCTTCTTTCGCCTGACATTGTTCCTTTGCTGTCAGGCTGCCGAGATGTGTAACAATGGCGGTGGTAACCGAGCTCGGGGCCCGGACGAGGAGTTTTTTGTGCCTGCACAGTGCTGGTCCCAGGGGTCTGTTTAATAGGGAAGTGTGTGGAGGATCAGTGTGTGCCATGCTGCACCCCCTCCTCCCCTCCCACAGCGCTGTGCCTGGAGAGACGCTGTTTACCTGCCGCCCTTGGGGTAAGATGATAGGCAATAATCTCATTACAGACAGGGAAGCGCTGGGGCCCAAGGGGGTCTCCTATTATAATCCGGGCCCCTCTTACTTACATGAACCCATGGCCACTTAACCCCGCCTGTGCTGGATTACCTCCACCTGAACCCGATATCATTAGGACAGAATTAGGGCAATTCATATTCCGTCAGCAAACACCAGCCGTGCCGGATTTTTCTCCTCTTTCTTTTTGCTACAGAGAAAGAGCGATGAATTTTAAGCGATCGCACACTGAGCGGAGGAGAGACAAAACGCAGAATCTCCATACATTATATAGGAACGTCTCATCAGCAACGGGAGGAGGCAACGGGGCCGAGCGCTCTCTGTGCCATACTGACACCAGCCTGACTCTGCTACATGGTGGACTAGTCACATCAGCTGTATCCCCTATACCACACAAATAATACCGAAACCAGACCGCAACACTGCACCAACACCGCATCATGTCTACTAAGCATGGGCAGTATTATAGGAGTATAGTGGAAGTTATATTCTTGTACATATGAGCAGTATTATAGTAGTTATATTCTTCTACATAGGAGCAGTATTATAGTAGTTATATTCTTGTACATAGTAGTATTATAGTAGTTATATTCTTGTACATAGGAGGTAGTATTATAGTAGTTATATTCTTGTACATAGGAGTAGTATTATAGTAGTTATATTCTTGTACATAGAAGCAGTATTATAGTAGTTATATTCTTGTACATAGGAGTAGTATTATAGTAGTTATATTCTTGTACATAGGAGTAGTATTATAGTAGTTATATTCTTGTACATAGGAGTAGTATTATAGTAGTTATATTCTTGTACATAGGAGTAGTATTATAGTAGTTATATTCTTGTACATAGGAGTAGTATTATAGTAGTTATATTCTTGTACATAGGAGTAGTATTATAGTAGTTATATTCTTGTACATAGGATCAGTATTATAGTAGTTATATTCTTGTACATAGGAGTAGTATTATAGTAGTTATATTCTTGTACATAGGAGTAGTATTATAGTAGTTATATTCTTGTACATAGGAGGTAGTATTATAGTAGTTATATTCTTGTATATAGGAGGTAGTATTATAGTAGTTATATTCTTGTACATAGGAGCAGTATTATAGTAGTTATATTCTTGTACATAGGGGCAGTATTATAGTAGTTATATTCTTGTACATAGGATGTAGTATTATAGTAGTTATATTCTTGTACATAGGAGGTAGTATTATAGTAGTTATATTCTTGTACACAGGAGCAGTATTATAGTAGTTATATTCTTGTACACAGGAGCAATATTATAGTAGTTTTATTCTTGTACATAGGAGTAGTATTATAGTAGTTATATTCTTGTACATAGGAGGCAGTATTATAGTAGTTATATTCTTGTACATAGGAGTAGTATTATAGTAGTTATATTCTTGTACACAGGAGCAGTATTATAGTAGTTATATTCTTGTACATAGGGGGCAGTATTATAGTAGTTATATTCTTGTACATAGGAGCAGTATTATAGTAGTTATATTCTTGTACATAGGAGGTAGTATTATAGTAGTTATATTCTTGTACATAGGAGTAGTATTATAGTAGTTATATTCTTGTACATAGAAGTAGTATTATAGTAGTTATATTCTTGTACATAGGAGGTAGTATTATAGTAGTTATATTCTTGTACACAGGAGCAGTATTATAGTAGTTATATTCTTGTACATAGGAGTAGTATTATAGTAGTTATATTCTTGTACATAGGAGTAGTGTTATAGTAGTTATATTCTTGTACATAGGAGTAGTATTATAGTAGTTATATTCTTGTACATAGGAGTAGTATTATAGTAGTTATATTCTTGTACATAGGAGTAGTATTATAGTAGTTATATTCTTGTACATAGGAGCACTATGATAGTAGTTATATTCTTGTACATAGGAGGTAGTATTATAGTAGTTATATTCTTGTACATAGGAGCAGTATTATAGTAGTTATATTCTTGTGCATAGGGGGTAGTATTATAGTAGTTATATTCTTGTACATAGGAGCAGTATTATAGTAGTTATATTCTTGTACATAGGAGGTAGTATTATAGTAGTTATATTCTTGTACATAGGAGGTAGTATTATAGTAGTTATATTCTTGTACACAGGAGCAGTATTATAGTAGTTATATTCTTGTACACAGGAGCAGTATTATAGTAGTTATATTCTTGTACATAGGAGGTAGTATTATAGTAGTTATATTCTTGTACATAGGAGCAGTATTATAGTAGTTATATTCTTGTGCATAGGGGGTAGTATTATAGTAGTTATATTCTTGTACATAGGAGCAGTATTATAGTAGTTATATTCTTGTACATAGGAGGTAGTATTATAGTAGTTATATTCTTGTACATAGGAGGTAGTATTATAGTAGTTATATTCTTGTACACAGGAGCAGTATTATAGTAGTTATATTCTTGTACACAGGAGCAGTATTATAGTAGTTATATTCTTGTACATAGGAGTAGTATTATAGTAGTTATATTCTTGTACATAGGAGCAGTATTATAGTAGTTATATTCTTGTACATAGGAGGTAGTATTATAGTAGTTATATTCTTGTACATAGGAGTAGTGTTATAGTAGTTATATCCTTGTACATAGGAGTAGTATTATAGTAGTTATATTCTTGTACATAGGAGCAGTATTATAGTAGTTATATTCTTGTACATAGGAGCAGTATTATAGTAGTTATATTCTTGTACGTAGGAGCAGTATTATAGTAGTTATATTCTTGTACATAGGAGTAGTATTATAGTAGTTATATTCTTGTACATAGGAGCAGTATTATAGTAGTTATATTGTTGTACACAGGGGGCAGTATTATAGTAGTTATATTCTTGTACATAGGAGGTAGTATTATAGTAGTTATATTCTTGTACATAGGAGCAGTATTATAGTAGTTATATTCTTGTACATAGGAGCAGTATTATAGTAGTTATATTGTTGTACATAGGAGGTAGTATTATAGTAGTTATATTCTTGTACATAGGAGCAGTATTATAGTAGTTATATTGTTGTACACAGGGGGCAGGATTATAGTTGTTACAGTATATTCTTCTTCATTGAGTCAGCAGTGTAATTTTGTACAGTTTTCGGTAGTATATGTAATAGTGGGTGTTAGACCCGGTGCTATTGGGAGGTGCAGGGATTCTCCTGTGATGGGCATTTTGTCAATAGGTCATTTTTTCCAGGCGGGTCTTTAGTTACCATCTGGTTATTATACAGTGACATACACATGTAAGTGTACTAGTGTACAGTATACATCCAGCACTGTCAGCTGGGATGAATCATTTCGGCACAGTTACTGTACGTTCCATGTTCCACATTCAGGAGGATTCGGCCGGGTGACACATCTGCAGGAGAGGCGGGGGGGCCGGTTATGTGTATTGTTATCCAGCAGAAGTAGTAGATTCCTGTGTATGAAGGGTCTATTGTGGAGGGGGGATAATGGCTGTTTTTCCCCTCTCTGCCCTTCTCTCACCATTACCACCGCTATATAATTGTTAACCTATTCTTCTCCAGATGGAGTAACAGTAAACAATTTCACAGATTACTAGAGAGGGGCACTTACTTTTAAATGCATAATGACAGGAAAAAGGAAACGGCCAGCGGCATGAAACATTGTACAGTCATTTGGAGAATTCCCATAGTCAGGTGACTAATGTGGCCCCACGAACAGGAGAACTTTCTATCCATAGAACATTCTATGACTTTAGGACAGAGCTTACGATTTATCTACACCTCTTTCTGGGTATCTGGTCACTTATTTACCTATATGACGTCACTGTCCGCGCCTCGGTGATGTCACTGCTGACATTTCGGGTGGTCCAGCCCACACTATGGCGGCCTAGGGTTATACACTCAGCCTGACAAGCAGTATTCTGCAGCTGCAGACAGATGGGGCAGTAAATGTATATTGTACAGTATAGGTGGGTTATATATTACACATGGGGGCGGTGTATATTAGTATGGCAGTATTATGATGTCTCTGATGCCGCAGAGCTGAAATGCCATTATCTGTGAGTCTGACACCTTCAGGGAGATGACGGGGGAAAGGTTAGACAGATGCCAGCTTTCTGATAAGTGACTATCCAGATGAGACCGCGCCACCTCGTGTGACACTCTCATCTCAGATAACATGGACATATCTACTGCGGAACATGGCGACATTCCAGGACTAATGCCAGCGTAGACACGCCTCGTCTGAAGAGCTTACACTTATATATCGCCTGCAATGTTTACAAAGACCATATCTATTTATCTATCTATCTATCTCCTATCTATCTATCTATCTATCTATCTATCTATCTATCTATCTATCTATCTCCTATCTATCTATCTATCTATCTATCTATTTCCTATCTATCTATCTATCTATCTATCTATCTCCTATCTATCTATCTATCTATCTATCTATCTATCTATCTATCTATCTATCATCTATCTATCTATCTATCTATCTATCTATCTATCTATCTATCTCCTATCTATCTATCTATCTATCTATCTATCTATCTATCTCCTATCTATCTATCTATCTATCTATCTATCTATCTATCTATCTCCTATCTATCTATCTATCTATCTATCTATCTATCTATCTATCTATCATCTATCTATCTATCTATCTATCTATCTATCTATCTCCTATCTATCTATCTATCTATCTATCTATCTATCTCCTATCTATCTATCTATCTATCTATCTATCTATCTCCTATCTATCTATCTATCTATCTATCTATCTATCTCCTATCTATCTATCTATCTATCTATCTATCTATCTATCTATCTATCTCCTATCTATCTATCTATCTATCTATCTATCTATCTATCTATCTATCTATCTATCATCTATCTATCTATCTCCTATCTATCTATCTATCTCCTATCTATCTATCTATCTATCTATCTATCTATCTATCTATCTATCTAGATATCTATCTATCTATCTATCTCCTATCTATCTATCTATCTATCTATCTATCTATCTATCTATCTAGATATCTAGATATCTAGATATCCTACAGATACAGGTAAACCTTCCACCTGTGGGATTACCTGGAGACGTCTTATATGTACATGTGCCCTTGTCTTGGAGCTGTTGCGTTCCTGGCGAGGCTTAGACTGGGGCGCCATACCTCTACAGTAACGACACCGCACCTCTGCAGATTTAATAACCCGTGGGCCCGGAATATACAAAGAAAACCCCAATGATAACATGAGACAAAACACTCCGACCGGGCAGAACTCCAAGAAAATTTACAACAAGTCACCGCCATACTAATAAGCCGCAATAAGGGCCGGGAACATAATAAAGCAAACTAAATAAACTGTGGCACGCCGAGGACAGGCTGGCCCCGTGCCGAAACAGATGCGGGATGCTTCTCTTAAGTAAACTTAGCCGCCCCCACCATACCCAAGTATGTGCCCCCTCCCGCCGTAGTGCGCTTATTGTGGGACGGCGGGCACTTCTGCTGTTGTTTGTCTTGTCATTTCGTGATTACTGAACAGTTGGGCATGTCACCCTGTCGTAGCCCCCGGGCCTGCGGCATACTGTTCTGTGAATGATACAGTTACGCCATCTGTCAATGGTCATTCTGTCACCGAGCTTGCTCAAGTAATTTGCCGCCGTTAAAGGGGCCGCGAAAAATGTTACAGAGCTACAACTCCCAGCAGTTCGTGCCAAGTGGATGTAGTAGAGTTTGAAATTGAATCCAAAAAGATCACTTTCTGAGTGTTTCCGGCCTCCTAGTATTTGTTCCTTACCACCCAGTAGATCATTGATGTGCTTTCTATTCCTTTTAAGGCTTATCAAAAGATTTGGGGCAAGTTCTACCAAAATCTGGAGCATCCCTTTAAATTTCCCTTAAGTGGTGCGATGCTCTCCATATCTTTCTCTTACACCTGACCACCTAGTAGATTATCGATGTTTTTTACATTCGTTTTAAGGCTTATTAACAAACTTCAGACATGTTCTACCAAAATTTGGCGCATCCCTTAAAATTGACTTCGATCAGTGGGTTGATGTCCATATTGTTCTATTAGACCCGAGTTTCCTGTTTTGATTCGTCGTTGGCTTAGGGAGGCTCTATATGGATGTTAGACCTCAACCAGACAACATGGTGGCCAAGTCTCCGATCACTTTTCCCATGGAAAGATTTGCCCTTTCCTTCACCGTGACAATACCGAGGACACCAAAGTAATTGGCTGACACATATCTTGAGAAGAAACTCTAAAATCTGACCAGGTGAGTCCAAAATGAAGACTAAGACCTAAGAACATCCAATGTGCCATGTCCGGGGCTGCTGGATTGGTGGGTTTGACTTATCAGAGCTATAAAACAAGACGTCTAGAAGGATCATTGGTGGGTTTCTTGACCTGAAATTTCTCAAAAATGAAGACACCATGGAAGGTTTCCATAACTGCTCCTTAAGCCCACAGTTCTCCTTCATAAGACTGGAAGATTTCTTTGGAGATGTATCTCAGTTTCTTTTGGACACTAATCTCCGAGCCACCAGTTCTTGACGTTTTTGAAAAACTTCTTCTTCTACTGGTCTGGTGAGGTTGGTGATGAAGCCAACTAATATTTCCATCAATGAATCCAAGAGTCATGTCTAGATGACACTGGTGGCCTCCAAGACATGAGCATAGATGGTTGATCAGAAGACTCTGATGGTGGTGCCATCACTACTTGAAGGAGACTTCTGAAGGACTCCTTTCTTGATAGAAACTGAATTTTGAGGGTACGTTTACACCTTTGTTGGGTGTTTCGAAGCCTTTGTCAACAATTCGGTCATGAAAAATAAGCTGTGTTATAGTTTGGCACCAAAGGTGTTTTATGGACCAAAGTGATGTAGAAAGTTCCTTTGGGTCCCACCAAAGTCCTCACCATGTTGGTCCAAAGGAGTCAAGGGTCGGAGAACTGTTCCAAGAACCATAATAGAAGAAACATCAAACCCTTCTATCCTTGGTGGCAAAGTTCAGCTGGTCCCATTGTGATGTCTCAGACCTATAACTTTTTGGGTGGTGGAGGAGTCGTTGGCTTCTACCGATGGAACTAGGTTTGTAGGAAGGATCCTGTGTGGCCTAATCTGCCTCGTTTTTGGTAGAGATATCTTGAGTCTGCTACCCAGCAACAAAATCTCATCCGCCAGTTACGACTGGGCACAACCATGAATACATAATGCAGATTTGTATTCCCAGAGACTCCCCGCGGGCTCCGGCGGTGCCCATCACACCCTTTATCATAAGACATGACATAGACACCGCAGGGAAACACACTAGTGAGGTTGTCTCAGCTAAATGATATGTCAGCTCTCCTCCCCGTGACAATCTTGTTTTGACAGCCGCTCAAATAACAGACAATTTGTGTGCGTTGTTCTGCGAGGCTGCTCGTCTTCCCCGCGCTCACTGGTGAAGGATCGGAAAATTCATATCCTTGTCTACGCACATGCTTAGGACGAGGAACAGGAAAAGTGGTGGGGCTCATACTTGTTGGAAATGAGACTTCCTAGAAAATTGTACAAAATTTTCAGACGGACATTCCGGTAGGGTTTTATCCGCAAACAAATTCATGTTGTAAACAAAAAATTTGACCAAAAACATTTCCAAAAATGAAGTCAGTGTCACAAAATAATCAAAAATCAAACACAAGGCTAAATGTGTTCTGTGGTTAGAAGCTCCTAAGAATTTTTTTGAGCACAAAATTTGGTAAAATAATAATTTTTCTCATTTCATGCTACAAATGTATTTATTTTTTTAAATTTTATAAAAATTAAGTTGATGTCACAAAAGGATCAAAAAATCTAACAAAATGGAAAATTTATTTCATTCTTAAAATATTCCTCAAGTTTCGAAGTACAAAATTTGGTAAAATAAATATTGTCATTTCCTGTTACAAATGTATTTATTTTTTTTAAAATTTTATAAAAATTAAGTTGGTGTCACAAAAGGATCAAAAAAATCAAACAAAATGGAAAATTTATTTAATTCTTAAAATATTCCTCAAGTACAAAATTTGGTAAAATAAATTTTCTCTTTTCGTGCTACAAATTTTTTATTTTTATTTTCATTTTTACAAAAATTAAGATGGATCAAAAAAAAAAATCAAAAATGTATTTAATTCTTAAAATATTCCTTCGAGTTTCTAAGTCCTAATTTTGGTAAAATTATTGACAATAAATTTTCTCATTTTGTGCTACAAAATTTATCAATTTTTTTTTTTTTTTTTTAATTCTTAGGAATTTTTTGAAAATTATGGACAAAAATAAATTCTTTGTCACAAAATGATCAAAGAGGCCACAAAATCGTAACCCGTGCCAGGAAATTGCAACAAGAGAATTTTTTTTTTTTTTTTCCGTTGCGTCCTGATCCATAAGTTTTGTGATTTGGGGGCTTTTTTTTTATTTCTTTTTTGTGTTTTGTTGGACACAATGTAATGTTGAGGTGATTCCTGCGGTAAAGATGGCAGAACGGTCACAAACGACACCAAATCTTCTTGTATGAGTCTTTGCCTTCCTCTGGGTTGTTTACAATTTCCAGAACAAAGGCAGGATACGGCTGCGAGGCCTGGAGGCACATCATGGCTACCTCACACGACTTACAATGAGAGAGTCAACAATGGGCCCGGAGGGGAAGCAGATTTCGGAGGCAGAGGTCACCCTCCAGATATGGGCACTGCCTCCATGGCAAATGAGAAGGACTTTGCAAATTTTTGAAAAAAAAATAAAAAATTTGAAATGTCTACTTTTTGTCAATGACGGTCTTCTGGGCGTCGATACTTATGCAACTCACATCTCGCAGGTTTGTTGTCATTGTTGGACATCTCCTGGGCCCATGTCCACTTTGTGGCTCGGCGCGCTCGCTAATGGTCGATGTAAAGTGAATTTGATTTTTCGGGACGTGATTATTGAGCATCCAATTTGTCACATAGGGACGGCGCCATTTGGCCCGAGGCTGCAGTCATTTTCGTAGTGTTTGGATGGAATAAGGCTTCCAAATAGGAGAGACAAGGACAAGACTACTCACTCCTCGCACCCCCCTGGCAGCTTCCTATTTTCTGGATCTGTGGGATCGCCTATTCTGAACTAGGGGGACCTTCTTAAAGGACCAGCGTCTGGAAAATAAAAAAAATATTGGTTGCCGACATCTGCAATTTACATAAATGTCCTCAATGTGTCCTTGTGACTGTGACGGGTATAGGATCTGCTATGGGGTCTGATGGATAACCCTGCTGATAGCATGATCCCATCCCAATAGTGTAGGGCAATGATCCTGTGTTATGATGTCATATGTAAATTACATCACTCTGTGTATTATCTCTGTACTGTGACATCACTGTGTGTATTATCCCTGTACTGTGACATCACTGTGTGTATTATCCTGTACTGTGACATCACTGTGTGTATTATCCTTGTACTGTGACATCACTGTGTGTATTATCCCTGTACTGTGACATCACTGTGTGTATTATCTCTGTACTGTGACATCACTGTGTGTATTATCCCTGTACTGTGACATCACTGTGTGTATTATCCTGTACTGTGACATCACTGTGTGTATTATCCTTGTACTGTGACATCACTGTGTGTATTATCCCTGTACTGTGACATCACTGTGTGTATTATCTCTGTACTGTGACATCACTGTGTGTATTATCCCTGTACTGTGACATCACTGTGTGTATTATCCCTGTACTGTGACATCACTGTGTGTATTATCTCTGTACTGTGACATCACTGTGTGTATTATCCTGTACTGTGACATCACTGTGTGTATTATCTCTGTACTGTGACATCACTGTGTGTACTATCTCTGTACTGTGACATCACTGTGTGTATTATCCTGTACTGTGACATCACTGTGTATTATCCCTGTACTGTGACATCACTGTGTGTATTATCCCTGTACTGTGACATCACTGTGTGTATTATCCCTGTACTGTGACATCACTGTGTATTATCCCTGTACTGTGACATCACTGTGTGTATTATCCTGTACTGTGACATCACTGTGTGTATTATCCTGTACTGTGACATCACTGTGTGTATTATCCCTGTACTGTGACATCACTGTGTGTATTATCCTGTACTGTGACATCACTGTGTGTATTATCTCTGTACTGTGACATCACTGTGTGTATTATCTCTGTACTGTGACATCACTGTGTGTATTATCTCTGTACTGTGACATCACTGTGTGTATTATCCTGTACTGTGACATCACTGTGTGTATTATCCTGTACTGTGACATCACTGTGTGTATTATCTCTGTACTGTGACATCACTGTGTGTATTATCCTGTACTGTGACATCACTGTGTGTATACTATCCCTGTACTGTGACATCACTGTGTGTATTATCTCTGTACTGTGACATCACTGTGTGTATTATCCTGTACTGTGACATCACTGTGTGTATTATCCTGTACTGTGACATCACTGTGTGTATTATCTCTGTACTGTGACATCACTGTGTGTATTATCCCTGTACTGTGACATCACTGTGTGTATTATCCCTGTACTGTGACATCACTGTGTGTATACTATCCCTGTACTGTGACATCACTGTGTGTATTATCCTGTACTGTGACATCACTGTGTGTATTCTCTGTACTGTGACATCACTGTGTGTATTATCCTGTACTGTGACATCACTGTGTGTATTATCTCTGTACTGTGACATCACTGTGTGTATTATCCCTGTACTGTGACATCACTGTGTGTATTATCCTGTACTGTGACATCACTGTGTGTATTATCTCTGTACTGTGACATCACTGTGTGTATTATCCCTGTACTGTGACATCACTGTGTGTATTATCCTGTACTGTGACATCACTGTGTGTATTATCCTGTACTGTGACAATACTGTGTGCATTATCTCTGTACTGTGACATCACTGTGTGTATTATCTCTGTACTGTGACATCACTGTGTGTATTATCCCTGTACTGTGACATCACTGTGTGTATTATCCCTGTACTGTGACATCACTGTGTGTATTATCTCTGTACTGTGACATCACTGTGTGTATTATCCCTGTACTGTGACATCACTGTGTGTATTATCCCTGTACTGTGACATCACTGTGTGTATTATCCCTGTACTGTGACATCACTGTGTGTATTATCCTGTACTTTGACATCACTGTGTGTATTATCTCTGTACTGTGACATCACTGTGTGTATTATCCCTGTACTGTGACATCACTGTGTGTATTATCCTGTACTGTGACATCACTGTGTGTATTATCTCTGTACTGTGACATCACTGTGTGTATTATCCCTGTACTGTGACATCACTGTGTGTATTATCTCTGTACTGTGACATCACTGTGTGTATTATCCCTGTACTGTGACATCACTGTGTGTATTATCCTGTACTTTGACATCACTGTGTGTATTATCTCTGTACTGTGACATCACTGTGTGTATTATCTCTGTACTGTGACATCACTGTGTGTATTATCCCTGTACTGTGACATCACTGTGTGTATTATCCTGTACTGTGACATCACTGTGTGTATTATCTCTGTACTGTGACATCACTGTGTGTATTATCCCTGTACTGTGACATCACTGTGTGTATTATCCTGTACTGTGACATCACTGTGTGTATTATCTCTGTACTGTGACATCACTGTGTGTATTATCCCTGTACTGTGACATCACTGTGTGTATTATCTCTGTACTGTGACATCACTGTGTGTATTATCCCTGTACTGTGACATCACTGTGTGTATTATCCCTGTACTGTGACATCACTGTGTGTATTATCCTGTACTGTGACATCACTGTGTGTATTATCCTGTACTGTGACATCACTGTGTGTATTATCCCTGTACTGTGACATCACTGTGTATATACTATCCCTGTACTGTGACATCACTGTGTGTATTATCCTGTACTGTGACATCACTGTGTGTATTATCTCTGTACTGTGACATCACTGTGTGTATTATCCTGTACTGTGACATCACTGTGTGTATTATCCTGTACTGTGACATCACTGTGTGTATTATCCTGTACTGTGACATCACTGTGTGTATTATCCCTGTACTGTGACATCACTGTGTATATACTATCCCTGTACTGTGACATCACTGTGTGTATTATCCTGTACTGTGACATCACTGTGTGTATTATCCTGTACTGTGACATCACTGTGTGTATTATCCCTGTACTGTGACATCACTGTGTGTATTATCCCTGTACTGTGACATCACTGTGTGTATTATCCTGTACTGTGACATCACTGTGTGTATTATCCTGTACTGTGACATCACTGTGTGTATTCTCTGTACTGTGACATCACTGTGTGTATTATCTCTGTACTGTGACATCACTGTGTGTATTATCCTGTACTGTGACATCACTATGTGTATTATCTCTGTACTGTGACATCACTGTGTGTATTATCCCTGTACTGTGACATCACTGTGTGTATTATCTCTGTACTGTGACATCACTGTGTGTATTATCCCTGTACTGTGACATCACTGTGTGTATTATCTCTGTACTGTGACATCACTGTGTGTATTATCTCTGTACTGTGACATCACTGTATGTATTATCCTGTACTGTGACATCACTGTGTGTATTATCCTGTACTGTGACATCACTGTGTGTATTATCCTGTACTGTGACATCACTGTGTGTATTATCCCTGTACTGTGACATCACTGTGTGTATTATCCCTGTACTGTGACATCACTGTGTGTATTATCCCTGTACTGTGACATCACTGTGTGTATTATCCTGTACTGTGACATCACTGTGTGTATTATCTCTGTACTGTGACATCACTGTGTGTATTATCTCTGTACTGTGACATCACTGTGTGTATTATCTCTGTACTGTGACATCACTGTGTGTATTATCCCTGTAGTAGTTCATGTTCTGCACTTGCTCCTGAGGGTCCTCCGGGTGTGTCGGGCTCCTGTTTCTCTCTTTGTTATGGGGCCCTATGGCTACTTGTCGTCTTGAGCTTTACCATTCCTTTCAGTCCGTGTCAGCCATCTTGTCCATTTCCTGAGACATTGTGATTCCTCCTTGCTCCTCGGCTGGCTTTCTATGAAACACAAATGAGGTCCCAGCAGGACGGCCAAGTCCCTGATTACATTGTCTTTCTGACAAAACCATTAGTTAGTTGCAGCGAGAGGTTCTGCCAATTCTTACCTCATGCTCGCTAAGTGCTCGCTGTAATGATGTGAGAGCCGCCAGCGAGCCATCACCGACCTCCTGTGGCCTCGGCGAGCGCAGAGAGGCACCAAGATAGAGTCTTCACATCTAACCGTAGCTGGGTCCCTCTTAAAGGGATAATAGCCCCAAAAGAGACCTGCTTCTTAAAGGGCATCACCACTCACATTATAATGTGGCCACTATCTTAAAGGGATTCTCCGCTATTAACAGGACTTTTCATTTCTTCTGCTCTAGTCACATCCAAACCTTACACTTACCATTCCCACACCAATGTCTGATGGATTCGTAGGCCTAAACTAGATTGTTAGAGCTCATGGCTAAGTCACTGCCTGGCTACAAGGGTAGAATTATTGTGACTGCAGCTCTGGAGGTGACTGGAGTAGAAGCCATGACATAATGTGTTTGTCAAGTATGGCCGTCTTGGTAAAATGAGGTTGTCAGGACTTGCTGGGGCTTGTGGGTCGTCTCATGAGGAGCTAACAAGGCCAATGTGAGCTGTAGGCATTTGGTGAGCAGGAGATGTTGGGACTTGTAGTTCTACAACTGTGGGAGTCTTCTGGTCAATATTAGATAGATTGGCCTTCTCTCCTATGTTCACTAGACATGTCTACAAAGTACAGAGAGCGCCCCTAGAGGTCTGGCATCTGGCGCCTGCACTGTGGGCTGGTACTGCCTCCTTGGTCAACCGGAAGGATGACCTCTGCTTGGAGGGTAGTGTATCCCATGGGAAGACCCCCGCCACTAGCTGAGCCAGGGGTGCACGTACCGCACGCTACCCGGGGAGTAACACATGAAATATATCTAAACTGTATACTGAGCTGTGTATCTAATCCTATCACGTATGATACGGTCTGCTGAGCTGTGTATCTAATCCTATCATGTGTGATACTGACTGCTGAGTAGATGTATCTCATCCTATAATATGTGATCCTGTCTGCTGATCCGCTGTATCTCGGCTTCTCTGATCTGGTGTATCTAGACTTCTCTGATCCGCTGTATCTAGGCTTCTCTGATCTATTGTATCTAGGCTTCTCTGATCCGCTGTATCTCAGCTTCTCTCATCCGCTGCATCTCGGCTTCTCTGATCCGCTGTATCTTGGCTTCTCTGATCCGCTGTATCTCGGCTTCTCTGATCTGCTGTATCTCGGCTTCTCTGATCCGCTGTATCTCGGCTTCTCTGATCCGCTGTATCTCGGCTTCTCTGATCTGCTGTATCTCGGCTTCTCTTATCCGCTGTATCTAGGCTTCTCTGATCCGCTGTATCTCAGCTTCTCTGATCCGCTGTATTTCGGCTTCTCTGATCCAGTTTATCTCAGCTTCTCTGATCCGATGTATCTCGGCTTCTCTTATCCGCTGTATCTAGGCTTCTCTGATCCGCTGTATCTCAGCTTCTCTGATCCGATGTATCTCGGCTTCTCTAATCCGGTGTATCTAGGCTTCTCTGATCCGCTGTATCTCGGCTTCTCTGATCCGGTGTCTCTCTGCTTCTCTAATCTGGTGTCTCTCTGCTACTCTGATCCGGTGTATCTCGGCTTCTCTCATCCGCTGTATCTTGACTTCTATGATCCGCTGTATCTCGGCTTCTCTCATCCTCTGTATCTCGGCTTCTCTAATCCGCTGTATCTCAGCTTCTCTCATCCGCTGCATCTCGGCTTCTCTGATCCGCTGTGTCTAGGCTTCTCTGATCCGGTGTCTAGGCTTCTCTGATCCGGTGTCTCTCGGCTTCTCTGATCCGCTGTATCTCGGCTTCTCTCATCCGATGTATCTCGGCTTCTCTGATCCGCTGTATCTCAGCTTCTCTGATCCGCTGTATCTCAGCTTCTCTGATCCGCTGTATTTCGGCTTCTCTGATCCGCTGTATCTCGGCTTCTCTGATCCGCTGTGTCTAAGCTTCTCTGATCCAGTGTATCTCAGCTTCTCTGATCCGATGTATCTCGGCTTCTCTGATCCGCTGTGTCTAAGCTTCTCTGATCCAGTGTATCTCAGCTTCTCTGATCCGCTGTATCTCGGCTTCTCTGATCCGCTGTATCTCGGCTTCTCTGATCCGCTGTGTCTAAGCTTCTCTGATCCAGTGTATCTCAGCTTCTCTGATCCGATGTATCTCGGCTTCTCTGATCCGCTGTGTCTAAGCTTCTCTGATCCAGTGTATCTCAGCTTCTCTGATCCGATGTATCTCAGCTTCTCTGATCCGCTGTATTTCGGCTTCTCTGATCCGCTGTATCTCGGCTTCTCTGATCCGCTGTGTCTAAGCTTCTCTGATCCAGTGTATCTCAGCTTCTCTGATCCAGTGTATCTCGGCTTCTCTGATCCGCTGTATCTCGGCTTCTCTGATCCAGTGTATCTCAGCTTCTCTGATCCGATGTATCTCGGCTTCTCTAATCCGGTGTATCTCGGCTTCTCTAATCTGGTGTATCTAGGCTTCTCTGATCCGGTGTATCTAGGCTTCTCTGATCCGCTGTATCTCGGCTTCTCTGATCCGGTGTCTCTCTGCTTCTCTGATCCGCTGTATCTCGGCTTCTCTGATCCGCTGTATCTCGACTTCTCTGATCCGCTGTATCTCGGCTTCTCTGATCCGCTGTATCTCGACTTCTCTGATCCGGTGTATCTAGGCTTCTCTGATCCGCTGTATCTCGGCTTCTCTGATCCGGTGTCTCTCTGCTTCTCTGATCCGCTGTATCTCGGCTTCTCTGATCCGCTGTATCTCGACTTCTCTGATCCGCTGTATCTCGGCTTCTCTGATCCGCTGTATCTCGACTTCTCTGATCCGGTGTATCTCGGCTTCTCTGATCCGGTGTCTCTCTACTTCTCTAATCCGGTTTCTCTCTGCTACTCTGATCCGCTGTATCTCTGCTACTCTGATCCGCTGTATCTCGGCTTCTCTCATCCGCTGTATCTCGGCTTCTCTGATCCTCTGTATCTCGGCTTCTCTGATCCGCTGTATCTCGGCTTCTCTCATCCGCTGTATCTCTGCTACTCTGATCCGCTGTATCTCGGCTTCTCTCATCCGCTGCATCTCGGCTTCTCTGATCCGCTGTATCTCGGCTTCTCTGATCCGCTGTATCTCGGCTTCTCTGATCTGCTGTATCTCGACTTCTCTGATCCGCTGTATCTCGGCTTCTCTTATCCGCTGTATCTCGGCTTCTCTGATCCGCTGTATCTCGGCTTCTCTGATCCGCTGTATCTCGGCTTCTCTGATCCGCTGTATCTCGGCTTCTCTGATCCGCTGTATCTCGGCTTCTCTGATCCGCTGTATCTCGGCTTCTCTGATCCGCTGTATCTCGGCTTCTCTGATCCGCTGTGTCTAGGCTTCTCTGATCCGCTGTATCTCGGCTTCTCTGATCCGCTGTATCTCGGCTTCTCTGATCCGCTGTGTCTAGGCTTCTCTGATCCGCTGTATCTCGGCTTCTCTGATCCGCTTTGTCTAGGCTTCTCTGATCCGGTGTATCTCGGCTTCTCTGATCCGGTGTATCTCGGCTTCTCTGATCCGGTGTATCACGGCTTCTCTGATCCGGTGTATCTCGGCTTCTCTGATCCGCTGTATCTCGGCTTCTCTGATCCGCTGTATCTCGGCTTCTCTGATCCGGTGTATCTCGGCTTCTCTGATCCGCTGTATCTCGGCTTCTCTGATCCGCTGTATCTCGGCTTCTCTGATCCGGTGTATCTCGGCTTCTCTGATCCGCTGTATCTCGGCTTCTCTGATCCGCTGTATCTAGGCTTCTCTGATCCGCTGTATCTCGGCTTCTCTGATCCGCTGTATCTTGGCTTCTCTGATCCGCTGTATCTAGGCTTCTCTGATCCGGTGTATCTCGGCTTCTCTGATCCGCTGTATCTTGGCTTCTCTGATCCGCTGTATCTAGGCTTCTCTGATCCGGTGTATCTAGGCTCTGCAGTTAGTGAATAGCTCCTGATTGATCAGCGGCGTGGTATCATTACTCTCCGCTCGCCCCCCCATTATATGGCCGCCGCTGCCCCTTCCTTTCCGGACATATTGATCACAGACTCTGACAAATTAGAAATTATTTCTCAGTAAACCGATCAATCCGAGGTTTTTCACAGCCAGACGGAGCGGGGGAGGGGCGGAGTGTGACACCATGGAGCGATGGGGGAGAGCGAGGCGACGGATTACTAGATATAGAAGGTAGTCAGGAGTTATCTAGTATTAGGCAGTAACAACCCCGCCCCTGCTGATGTACTGGGCGGGACCGGAGGAGCAGCCAACAGAGGGGCAAGGAACCGCGAAGAGGAAATGTATAGGCAGATAGATATGAGATGGATGGATAGATAGATAGATAGATAGATAGATAGATAGATAGATAGGAGATAGATATTAGATAGATAGATATTAGATAGATGATAGATAGATAGATAGATAGATAGATAGATAGATAGATAGATAGGAGATAGATATTGGATAGATAGATAGATAGATAGATAGATAGATAGATAGATAGGAGATAGATAGATAGATAGATAGATAGATAGGAGATAGATATTAGATAGATGATAGATAGATAGATAGATAGATAGATAGATAGATAGATAGATAGATAGATAGATAGGAGATAGATAGATAGATAGATAGATAGATAGATAGATAGATAGATAGGAGATAGATATTAGATAGATAGGAGATAGATAGATAGATAGATTGATTGATAGATAGGAGATAGATAGATTAGATAGATAGATAGATAGATAGATAGATATTAGATAGATGATAGATAGATAGATAGATAGATAGATAGATAGATAGATATTAGATAGATAGATTGTAGATAGATATAGATAGATAGGAGATAGATAGATAGATAGATAGATAGATAGATAGATAGATAGATATTAGATAGATAGATTGTAGATAGATATAGATAGATAGGAGATAGATAGATAGATAGATAGGAGATAGATATTAGATAGATAGATAGATAGATATTAGATAGATAATAGATAGATAGATAGATAGATAGATAGATAGATATTAGATAGATAGATTGTAGATAGATATAGATAGATAGGAGATAGATAGATAGATAGATAGATAGATAGATAGATAGGAGATAGATATTAGATAGATAGGAGATAGATAGATAGATAGATAGATAGATAATAGATAGATAGATAGATAGATAGATAGATAATAGATAGATAGATAGATAGAGATAGGAGATAGATATTAGATGATAGATAGATAGATAGATAGATAATAGATAGATAGATAATAGATAGATAGATAGATAGATAGATAGATAGATAGATTGTAGATAGATATAGATAGATAGATAGATAGATAGATAGATAGATAGATAGATAGATAGATAGATGAGAGGTTTCCGTCTGGATGTGGGGACACGTAGCGCTCTAGGTCTGGGTCTGTACCGCAGTGTGTGATTAGAGCCATGTGACAGATATAGCGCTGATGATTCCCAGATTATGTCCAGTGTGAACAGTTACAGATGTGAGAGGTTACCAGTCCCACATGTACATGAGATTATGTGCGGAGTGCGCCCGGAGGAGATGGCAGGAGGAGGGGGTTACATGGCCGCCCCCTTATCTAATATACACAGTGGGGCAGTTCCTCCCGGACCTCTGCTTTCTGTCAGTGAATGGGAACGTTCCGTCCTCACATTGTCGCTGAGGGTTTCTTACTCTTTGGACTCTTTAGATGACGTCAGCGGGGGATACCAACAAGACCCTCCTCAGTGTTCTATGGGAATATAATGGGGGTACCGTCCCTTTAAGGCGGCGGCGAGTGTCTGGCGGAGCGGTAATTCATCTCCTACTATCATGTCTTCACTTCCTTCCCCAACATAAACTAATCTTAGAGGTGTGAAGCCAAAATTATAGGTATGGCGAGGAGATTTACTCTGCGTGTGACTCATCCTTGGCTCCATGTCTCAGAGCTGAGGGGGCGGAAGCTCCAGCAAGAGACGCCGGGGGGGATACAAGACCGTGGTGGGGGGAGTCTGCCTCGTCTGTTTGTAAACACATCCGACCAATAAAGTTATCCAAACTCATAGTGTATGATTGTGACTCCACCCACGCAACACATTAGGGGTGGAGTGTGTAAAATGAAGCATAACATTGAGAGGGTGTGGTTCAATCATAACTCCACCCACTTATTTCAGCATTGCTACGCTTTACGTCTCATTTGAAAATCTGTCGTTCAATCAAGTTTTCAATTCAAGGCCCAAAGGGGCGGAATTTACGAGCTAAAACCCAAAACATGATAGGGGTCGGCTTTTATTCAAAGCTCCGCCCATTTATTTCAGGACCGTTATGCTTCGCTGTATATTGTCTTATGGGAGAATCTCTGAATCAATAAAGTTTTGGATTCAGGATCCAGAAGGGTGGAGCTAGTCAGATGAAACGCAAGATTAGAAATAAAGTGTATAATAGAGGTGTGGTTTGTCCATAGCTCCACCCACTTATTTCAGCATGGCGACGCTTTGCGGTAGGCGGTCTCATTTGAAAAATCTGTTGTTCAATAAAGTTTTCGATTCAAGGCCCTGAAGGGTGGAGCTTACCAGATGAAGAGCGAGATTAGAAAACAATATATGATAGAGGTGGGGTTTATACAAAGCCCCGCCCCTTTTTAAAGGCGTATCATGCTTTGCGGTAGACTAAATCCAACAGTCGTATCTAGTAACGATTCGGGTTCAGGGCCCGGATTCAGGTGGAGGTAACCAGACGGATTCCAAAATACAATGTCATAGGGGTGGGGTTTGTACATAGCTCCGCCCCATTCATTTCAGGACCACAATGCTTTGCAGCAGCTTCCAAAGTCAAAAAGTTTTGGATTCGTCACGAGATGGGTGGAACGTTCCTGAAGAAATCGATCTGATCGGGTCGGTTCAAATCTCCACCCACAATTTTCAGCACGGCCATGCTTTGTGGCAAACCGATTCAGTCTACAGAGATAGAACCCATCTCTCGTAAAAGGGGTGACGGATTTCAGACGAGGGCACAGAGCGTCACCCTCACGGGGGCGTGGCCTTTTCATTTCACCTCCTTCCTCTTTGTCTTTCAAATACAACTTTATTTAAATTTTCCCGAACAAACCTAAAGTCTTTCTGTGGATTTCAGTAGAATCTCGGTGAACCCGTGGCCGCCGGCCGGCAGATCATTCTGAGCGCGGCTCGCTAATGTTCCGCCGCAGTTATTACGATTAATCTCGCCGGATAATACGGGTCAGGGGGAGACGGGGAAGAATTTCAAATCCGCTTTCAGTAAATTAAAAGCAAATCACAGGATGAGAATGAAGGTTACAGATCGGTAACTGGGAAGTGTAATGATGTAGCAGAGCCGGCCCCGTATCCGCCGCGCCCGCTCCCGTATTCCCGTCACGTCGTCCTCTTCTGTGATCTAATGGTTATGGCGATGATCTCCGTGGTGGCGGAATGGGACAGCTTTGTCTGGAGATGGATGCCGCCATGAAGTGGGCCTAACCTCCTTACCCATAAGGCTCTTTGTTTTGCAAAGCGGGGTCAAGGGTTAAAACAGCAGTTTGTGTAAGCGGAGGAACGAGCGGTGATTTATGGCGCTGCTAAGTATCTCCATCTGGTTCTGACCTTCTCTAATGGCTGATTTCATTAGGAGGAAGATACATTGTCATCCCAGTCTGGCTCTTAGGTCTGCCTGCCAAGATGCCAGGGGGGTGAGGGGAGGGGGGCGGCCGTGGCCGCATAAGTGCCATCCTTCATCTTAGGGTGCAAAATATCAAAACGTACAAGGAAACCTCAATGTAAATGTTTCTTCTTGGTTCCGGAATACAATGCTAAAGTGTCAGTGTGGACTGGCACAACAGTAGAAGAAAAGACAAAAGTCAGGATAGGAGGAAGGTTCTGTCTTCCATGTTGTTATTCTAATAGTTCATGGATTTGCCTGATTTTCCCGGTTACTGAATACAATGCTAATGTGTCAGTGAAGACTGGCACATCTGTAGAAGAGGGAAACAGTGTGAGGTTACGGGGAAGGCAGATGCTGGGGATGTTCTGGCTTCCATGTTTTCATTCTTATATGATATATGGGAGTCATCTGATCTTTCTGGTTCCTGAATAGAATGCTAAAATGTCAGTGGAGACTGGCAGATCTGTAGGAGAGAGAAACAGTGTGAGGTTACAGGGATGGCAGATGCTGGGGGTGTTCTGGCTTCCATGTTTTCACTCTAATGTGATATAAAGGAGTCACCTGATCATCCTGCTCTTTCTGGTACCTGAATAGAATGCTAAAATGTCAGTGGAGACTGGCAGATAAATAGGAAAGATAAAGATATCAGGTAGGGTTCTGTGTTCCATGTTGTCATTCTAGTGCATGATCTAACGTAGTTCCCTGATCATCCTGATCTTTCTCGTTCCTGAATACAATGCTAAACTGTCAGTTTAGACTGCCAGAGTTGGAGGAAAGCAGATGAGAGCAGCAGAACAGGATGGCAGATGCTGGGAAGGTTCTGTCTAATAAGTTGTCATTCTAGTACATGGTATAAAGTAGCTCTTTGATCATCCTGATCTTTCTGGTTACTGAATACAATGCTAAACTGTCAGTGTAGACTGGCAGAGCAGTAGGAGAGAAGACGAGAGCAGCAGAACAGGATGGCAGATGCTGGGAAGGTTCTGTCTATAACATGTTGTCATTCTAGTGCATGGTATAGTAGTTCTCTGATCATCCTGATCTTTTGGGTTCCTGAATACAATGCTAAATTGTCAGTGTAGACTGGCAGAGCAGTAGGAGCAAAGAATAGATAAGGGGTACAGGGACGATAAATTCTTAGAAGGTTCTGCTCTCCATGGTGTCATTCTAGTTCATGATATATAGTAGTTTATTGATCATCCTGATTTTCCTGGTTACTGATTACAATGCTGAATTGTCAGTGAAGACTGACACTTACACAGTGAGAACAGTTAGCAAGAAAAAGACGTATAAATTCGCCATGCCTTTTCGACAGTCTGTCAAAATCTTGACATAAGTGACAACAATGGTAGAAGTTGTAAAATCTGATTTTACTGATGCAGGAATAGAATGCTATAAAATACAGTAAAGACTGACACAAGCAGAAATGGGGAAGAAAATGATCTAGGAAAGTCTGGTGTCATTCGATGTCTATGGAAAGCTGGGTGTCTTGGGAGGCGTGTGCCTCTTTAAATGCAGGGCCTTTTCGTCTCATGCCGAACTCCAGCTACTTTGTGTATTTTGCCGAAATGAATGCGCAATTTCTGCAATTGAGAGCAGATTGAGATGTGATTGGTGGAGGGACTCCTATTGTCATCTCCACGACAGGAGATATAATGCCCCGCTCCATTGTGCCTCCTCTTCGGCCATTATCTCTGCAGCTAAATGGGGACATTACCGACAAATATCTGCTCCATCTGCAGCGCCCGCAGGTGTTGCAAGCTGTCCGTCGGGCTCCATTCACTCTGCGCGAGACGAGCGGTCATTTACTCGCCATACCGCTATATCTTATTGTGTGTTCGGAAGCAAATTTACGTCTCCGCAATAAACCAACACATCCAAATTCACGTCTCGAAATTGGACTGCAGTCTTAACCCCTGCTCTACTGGGTTGTGGGAGAACTACAACCACCAGCATGTCCGTCTAGCCAAACCCGGCCTAAACGTTTCGAAGTGCCATAGCAGTCCATGATGTCTGTGAAAGAACCATTTGGAGAAGGTTCCTGGCTGAGAACCTGACCATGGATCTCCACCTCCGCTGGTCACATTTCGGTTGCCAACTTGTCCATGTGTCCTCATGGTCCTAGACCTGGTCAAGTTAGACTTTGTGGTCACCAGTTGGGTCACCAAATAGTCAGTGGTCAAAGGAAGTCCCTTTGGGTCAAGAAAAAGCTTCTATCTCAAAAAGTTGGATCAAAATTTTGGGTTTCAATCTTCTCCGTAATTGAAACTAGGTGGTCTTCTGACCACCGATAAGTAGAATCTTTTTACAAAGCCAACAGATTGCTACAGTGGTCTCCAACTTGTCCATGTGTCCTCATGGTTCCTTGACTTGGTCGTAGACCTGGCCAAGTTAGATTTTGTGGTCACCAAATAGTCAGTGGTCAAAGGAAGTCCCTTTGGGTCAAGAAAAAGCTTGTATCTCAAAATGTTGGATCAAAATTTTGGGTTTCAGTCTTCTCTGTAATTGAAAATAGGTGGTCTTCTGACCACCGATAAGTAGAATCTTTTTACAAAGCCAACAGATTGCTACAGTGGTCTCCAACTTGTCCATGTGTCCTCATGGTTCCTTGACTTGGTCGTAGACCTGGCCAAGTTAGATTATGTGGTCACCAGTTGGGTCACCAAATAGTCAGTGGTCAAAGGAAGTCCCTTTGGGTCAAGAAAAAGCTTCTATCTCAAAAAGTTGGATCAAAATTTTGGGTTTCAGTCTTCTCCGTAATTGAAACTAGGTGGTCTTCTGACCACCGATAAGTAGAATCTTTTTACAAAGCCAACAGATTGCTAGAGTGGTCTCCAACTTGTCCATGTGTCCTCATGGTTCCTTGACTTGGTCGTAGACCTGGCCAAGTTAGATTTTGTGGTCACCAAATAGTCAGTGGTCAAAGGAAGTCCCTTTGGGTCAAGAAAAAGCTTCTATCTCAAAATGTTGGATCAAAATTTTGGGTTTCAGTCTTCTCCGTAATTGATACTAGGTGGTCTTCTGACCACCTATAAGTAGAATCTTTTTACACAGCCAAGAGACTGTTACGGTGGTCTCTAACTTGTCCATGTGTCCTCATAGTTCCTTGACTTGGTCGTAGACCTGGTCAAGTTAGATTATGTGGTCACCAGTTGGGTCACCAAATAGTCAGTGGTCAAAGGAAGTGCCTTTGGGTCAAGAAAAAGCTTCTATCTCAAAAAGTTGGATCAAAATTTTGGGTTTGTCTTCTCCGTAATTGAAACTAGGTAGTCTCCTGACCACCGATAAGTAGAATCTTTTTACACAGCCAAGAGACTGCTACGGTGGTCTCCAACTTGTCCATGTGTCCTCATAGTTCCTTGACTTGGTCGTAGACCTGGCCAAGTTAGATTATGTGGTCACCAGTTGGGTCACCAAATAGTCAGTGGTCAAAGGAAGTGCCTTTGGGTCAAGAAAAAGCTTCTATCTCAAAAAGTTGGATCAAAATTTTGGGTTTGTCTTCTCCGTAATTGAAACTAGGTAGTCTCCTGACCACCGATAAGTAGAATCTTTTTACACAGCCAAGAGACTGCTACGGTGGTCTCCAACTTGTCCATGTGTCCTCATGGTTCCTTGACTTGGTTGTAGACCTAGCCAAGTTAGACTATGTGGTCACCAGTTGGGTCACCAAAATTGTCAGTGGTCAAAGGAAGTCCCTTTGGGTTCTTCTACGACGTTTTAAAGGTTGGACTCATCTCAGGTTTAGCTTTGACCTTGGAAAGGTTATTGCACACATTGACATACCCATGGGAATGGGGTCAAGAAAGAACTTCTATCTCGAAAAGTTGGGTCAGAATTTTGGGTTTCAGTCTTCTCCCTAATTGAAACTATTTGGTCTTCTGACTCAAAAATCCCAGCCAATAAGTGGAATCTTTTTACTAAGCCAACAGATTGCTACCGTGGTCTCCAACTTGTTCATGTGTCCTCATGGCTCTCTCAGTTGGATGGCCAAGTCAGACTATGTGGTCACCTGTTGGGTCACCAAAATTGTCAGTGGTCTGTGACAAAGGAAGTCCTTTGGGTTCTTCTACGAGGTTTTCAAGGTTGGACTCACCTCAGGTTTATCTTTGACCTTGGAAAGGTTACGGTACACATTGGCATAGTCATAAGAATGGGGTCAAGAAAGAACTTCTATCTCAAAAAGTTGGGTCGAAATTTGGGTGTCAGTCCTCTCCGTATTTAAAACTAGGTGGTCTTCTGGCTCAGCCAACATATTGCTACGGTGGTGAATAGGGGCATCATGTCTACACGGGTAGTGGTAGCACTTACACCCAGGTCTCAGTTCCTGAGGGAGCCGAAAGCCCCCTCTATGAAGTAAGAGGACTCCAGAAGGTGGGGCCTTGATACATATTCACACAGGAGATTCAAGTTCCACCTCAGGTGGTGGACTCTAAATGTAAGAGGAACTCGGAGACGTGAGAACTTCTATAATGGATCGTACCATCCAGCAGTAATGGCCAGCAAATCTCTATCCACCAGGGGGATCAGTATGGATTTGTGGCC